>NW_021604665.1:10522950-10525117 GCF_004785775.1 Grammomys surdaster | reverse complement strand
GACTCTGTGTCTGCTCCAGCCCAGAGGACCAGGCAGGGGCGGAAGGGCCTTTTTAAGCTTTCTAATGTATCTGCTAAGGCACTGCAAATTGACTAAGACACTCATGTAAGAAGGAACACACATTAGTCCTTTTGTGACAATATTTTATGTTTATGATACTAGCAGGATTTATCTGTGATATGTTATCCTTCAGAAATCCTGTATCTCTATTTAAATTGGCAATTGTGAATTTTATTAAAAAGTATATATAAATAGCTACTGTGACACATATTTGCACAAACGTATCAGATAGTGGTCTAAAGTTGGGAAAATCAATAAAAGACATGAGTACTCCTCAAGTTTTCATACTGTAATTTAACAGTACAGGATACTCACATGACCTTGATCATATTTCTTAAACACAAGGAACTATAAACACATTAAATATTGTTGAATTCAGACCTCCAGGGTATAAGTATTCTGAGCACTTCCTGGGGGCTAGGGACATAAACGATAAAAGGTTATAAAAGTATAATGGTTGATGTAGGAAAGCCAGTTTACAGACCCTTCCTTTACTATGATGATAGGTATATATAATTCCAGAGCCTTCAAAATTTAAATAAACAATATTTGTTATACTTTATTTATACAGACCTATATGGAACTTGAAAAATAAAGCATACAACATACATTCTAATCTCTTGCTAAACTCACAATGAAACCTCCCAAATGAAGGCTTGACCATATAAATAGCATGAGTTGAAAAAAGACTTAATCTCTAATCCAGGTAAATGGATGAAGAAAGATCAGTACTGGCTACCTTGCAATTTCAGTAAGGTCGCCTACTCACTGGAGGTTAAAGAGAACAATCGTGTTAAGGAATACCTTTAGTAGATCCTATATGTAAGGCTAAGTTCAAGGTAAAGATAACTTGCCTGCTTTGGTAACTATGATGATAACAATTAGGTGGCATATAGGGGTCTCATTCTTTCACACTATGGAATGCCTGGCTCTGTTCCTACACCTCCAAAGAACCAAACCAATGAATTACTGATGTCAAGAGAGATATATTGATATAGGTAGCTATGATTTCCACACTTCCACTGACCCATCTTGGTGGGTCAGTCTACTGGTTGCATTTGTGATTGTAGGTATTGTTGCTTTAATTGTAGATATATTTGTTGTGCTACTAGTTGAAGCAATTGGCTATGTATAAGCAAGGAATATAGGCTTTCAGTATCCTATAATTGTTGAAGAACTATTTTAGAGCTTTACAATTTGTATCAACACATACTGGGACCAGTCTAAACTTAAGTCATTGGAGAAATTCCAACTTGAGGATCAGGATGCATAACTAATGGTACTAGGTATTAAAGACAGTGTTTCTGCTCCAGTTGGCATCATTACACTGTTGGCATCATTATGATTTCACTACGAAGTGCCTAGGTATATTTTCTCTGAAGGTACAATCCAGGTATATGTGGTGGGATTCCTTACAGTAACGGAGAAAAATTTAGCATTAATAGAGGTATATTTCTGGACCTTCTGGAACCACCTACCAGCTGTCCTATTGAGCCAGTGGTGGGATATAATCCTGTTAGGCTATGGTTGAAATCAACTAGAGATTCTAGTCGTCATATTCATCAGAATCATATTGCTGCTGCTCTTCCTCCTCTGTCGTAGTCTTCATTGTCATCTCCTAACTCCTGCTTCTATTCTGACTTCATCTTGTGTTCTCTGTAGAATTAAATGGCATCTTTCATCATTGTTCTCTTGAGCTTCTCACATACCTCCCTACTACCTGCTATTAATGTTTATTGTCTCTCTGTGAACCTATGTGAGACTAATAAATAAAGTTCATTTCTTTGTAAGGGTGAAAAATATTCTATTGCATGCATTTGTATACACAGTTACACAGTGCATGTATGATTATGAGTCTGTGTGTGTGTAATTTTGTCTGTTTATACATTGATTGCTATATAGATTTTCTTTGCTTACTGGCTGTTAGGAATAATGCTCCTATGAAAATTGGTGCATTAGTACACACATATACTCGCACATACACACACATACATACACACATGCACACATACACACATATGCACATATATGCACACACACACACACACACACACACACACAGAGAGAGAGAGAGAGAGAGAGAGAGAGAGAGAGAGAGAGAGAGAGA
>NW_021604665.1:10520998-10522940 GCF_004785775.1 Grammomys surdaster | reverse complement strand
AGAGAGAGAGAGAGAGAGAGAGAGAGAGAGAGAGAGAGAGAGAGAGAAATGTGATTTTTAGAGGAATTTAATCCAACAACATGGCTTCTCTGGCAAGGAATCATATTCAAACTCTTTCTAGTTCTGTGCAATACAGCTGGAATGACACATCTTTAATCCCCCTGACTTGAGTACACACCTTTAGTCCCAAAGAATGAAGGTAAAGTTAGGTTGTAAAAGGTTGCAGCCATGTGTGAAAGTGACATTTAATTGGGTGACAAAGTGATGAAACAGAGAAAGATTTGACAAAATGAGTCAGAGATAGGATATGCCTAACTCTGAGGAGTACAGACAGGAAAGAGAGGCTATTTAAGAGCAGTTCAGAGTGAGTCAGGTGTGGAGGTTAGTTCAGTGAGTGGAGCTCAATTGAGTTCAGGCAATGCAGTGGAGTTCAGTTGAGTTAAATTCAGTGCAGTTCTGTTGAATGCAGTTGCGTTCAGTTGAGTTTAAGTAGTTTTGCTCAGTTCATGCAGTCAATGCAGTTCAGTTCATGGAATTCAGAAGAAGTTTTTCAAAGTAGAGCAATTCAGTGAGAAAGCAAGAAAAGCCAATTTGAATCAGCCAGCTTGAAGAAGAGTGTTGAGTCAGAGCAGCTGAGTTGAACCAGCCAGCCAGAGCTTAGAAAAACATAGAAAGCATAAGCTTATTCAGCAGTAAGCCTCCAAGAAGAATATTACAGTTGATGAATAAAGTTACATTTATAATGATTCTATTTACTTATTTGAAGATCCATCCAGTGAAGTTTTATATTCTCAGTGGAAGCAAACACCAGTGCAAGTATCCAGTTTCTACTTTCTCAGCAGTATTTCTTACTTTTATCATTTTTAAAAAGATGTCTTCAATACTCAAGATGTGGTTTAGTGGTGGATCCCACTCCCAGTTCTCACATCAGCCCACAACAACCTGTAACTCCAGTTCCAGGGGATCTGGTGCCTTCTTATCACTTCATAAGCACATTCATGCTTATAGTACACAAATACCATGCATATACACATGCATATACACGCAAATAAAAATTAATCTCTTAGTAAGACATACTGGTCACTGTGAATTATATTTGTAAGACTTGAGTACTATAGTTATTTCAATTATTTTCCTTGTAGCAACAAAACACCTGGCCAAAGAATCATAAGGATGGCACAGTTTGATTTTTCTTAAAATGTAAGTGGAAGTCAGTTATGGAGGTGCATGCATTCTGCCAAGAGGAGAAGGCAACTGGCAATATTGTGCCTGCACTCTGGAATTGTAAGAGAGATAAGTTCTGGTCCATACCTCACTTTATCTTTTTATGTAGCCCAGGTTCTCATCCTATTGGATGCTGCTGCCCACATTTATGGTCAGTCTCTTCATCTCAGTTAACCTAATTTAGAAAATCCCTCACCGATAAGGTCCAGATACTCATGTTCATGATGATTCTAGAGCCTGTTGGCATCAATATAAACTTCTCTGAATCTACCCCCTCTCAGTTTGACTCATACACATATTCCTCATAAGCCATTATTATCCACTTGTCCTATTAGGCTCAAGGCCATCTCAAAATGCACAATACACTTAGTTCAACTTTAAAAGTCCCCATAACTGTTAACACTGTACAAAAGTATAAACATGGACATTCTTCTCAGGCTCAGGTATCTATGAACTCTGATGTCCCACAGGGGACACCTTCAATACATGATGGCAAAGAATATACATTTTCCTCTAAGGAGTAGGAATGGGGGCCCAGCAAGAAATGATGATGATAGCAAGACTGAGACCCATAATGGAAAACATCAAATTCATCAGCTCTATGTAAGGGATCTTAGACTCGTGGTGAAGTCATCTGGGCTCCAGAGACCTTGAATACCCTATGCCTCAAGCTCTCTCTCTCTCTCTCTCTCTCTCTCTCTCTCTCTCTCTCTCTCTC
>NW_021604665.1:10495688-10520988 GCF_004785775.1 Grammomys surdaster | reverse complement strand
CTCTCTCTCTCTCTCTCTCTCTCTCTCTCTCTCTCTCTCTCTCTCTCTCTCTCTCTCTTTCTCTCTCTCTCTAAAGCACACATAACATCTCTCTTGGGCCAGCTCTGTTTTATGAATTAATCTTTCCTCAGTGGAAATTTTGTGATTCTGGGCATCTTCAATATCCTGGGATTCCAATTTAAACTTCAGTTTTATCTTCATAGATTTATACAGTGGGCTCTTAGGATCTCTTTCAGGGAGGGAATCTAGTCCTTCCACAAACATACCTAAACTCAGCAGCATTCTGAAATCATGGAGCAAGACTCCATGACTCTTCTAAATTGTCCAATTTGTGCATGCAAAATTAGTACCATGAGGCTAATACTGATGACCTGTTGCCAGGTCAAAATATAACCTAGCTTTTTTGTACCCTAACAGTTGTAGCTTCTACAGACCTTAGTGCCTGGATATGCAAATACACTTTCCTAGACAGTTGTTCTTGAGCAAAGAACCAATTCTGTGTTATTCTCAGTTCAGTCTTTCTTCTTTCAAATAAATTTGCATTTCACAAGCTAGAGCCTTTGATGCAGGAGAAGTCCTCACTCCAGGGAATCATTCCTCTTGCCTTATTGAAGAATATGAACGTTTCCTTAAATAATTACAAGTGCTTCATGGTTTGCATTCTCCTTGTTATCAGATTTTCTCTCATAACTCTCCTTGAAAATGTTTTCCCCATTGTTCAGCCTCTCTCACTAAAGTTGAGAATGAGAGCCCTGAATATCAGCCATGCCAAAGGCTGATTTGCTGTACGATCCTTATGAAGAAATTAATCCATTAACTTCTAATTCAGTCTCACTCCATTTGTTTGAATGTGAACAAATTGAGTCTATGTTCTTTTTTGGAATGCAGCAAGAAAAGCCTCTAGTCCAGTTACAAATAGAGCTGTCATTTGTTTCTGAAACTGAAAATTTAGAAGTTGGACCCTTACAATTTGTATATCACTCTGCATCCTTGTTTCCCCAAGCATCGCTAAAGTGGACCATTAAGCTCTGTTTACAACATTCTAAGACTTTCCTCAACACTCCACATTCTTCCACAAGTCTGCTGCAAATCTGTCCCAAGTGCTGGAGAAGTCACATACATAATCAAGTGTACTATAGCAATAGTCCCGTCTTCACTATTTCTTTTGCATTCTTTACTTCCCTCATTTTTGTGAAAGTATACCCAACCAAAGCAACTTAGGAAAGGAAAATGTTTTTTGCCTTATGGAGTAAGGGAAAGTCCATAATTTTAGGGAAAAAAAGAGAAGAAATAAGATGCCTCTGGGCACATTGGTTCACAGTCAAGAAGGGGAAAGATAAATGATGCTCCTTAACATTTTCCTTTGTATTCAGTCTAAGACCCCAGCATATTGAATAGTGATATCCATATCTGAAGTATGATTTAATACCTAAAGTACTATAATTTTTGTAATTTCTTTCAGATATACTAAAAATGTGTCTCCAAGGTGATTGTTGAATTTGCCAGGTTGACAATGAACATAAACCATCACAATAATGTAAATTATATTTTCATTTTCATTGAGCAAGTATATGTAAACTCAAGTCTCTTGCTTGGTTTGTTTGTTCCTTTGTTTGTATTTTGGAGACAGGGTTTCAATGTGTAGCCCTGGCTGTCCTAGAACTTGATCTGTATACCAGGCTAGTTTTCAACTCACAGAGATCTACCTGCTTCTGTCTCTCTAGTGCTGGAATTAAAGGCATGTACTACCACTTGATGCTTTGTTGTTGTTTTTTTGTTGTTGTTTAGTTGTTTGGTGCTTTGAAGGGCTAAACATCAAATCACTGTGTGTGTTAAGTCAAATATTTTTCTCACAGTATATACATTATCTTTTACTCTTCAATTTCTCCTGATGTACAAAAAAAGTTTTAATTTTAATGTTCAGCTTACCTCATTGGTGAGGGTGTTGAGAGGCTGTGACATTGATATCAAATCCAATCAATCATTTAAAAATGCATTGTAATCAAGATCCCAATCCCCACATGCTCTTCTAACTTTAGACTTCCCCTTTATTATATATTTGGTTTGGTTTGAGTTGGTTTTTGTATATCACATAACATCAAGAGCCAATGTTTGTTTATGTTTGCATGTATATACCCACTTTTCTGAGTGTTTAGCTGAAATGAGTCCTTTCCAAATAAACAGACTTGGCATCACTGCTAAAAATCTCTGTTAAGAAAGTTTAATGCTGAAAATTTAATTCTGAGTTCTCCGTTCAGTTTTACTCATCAACATATATATTTTTAACCCTAAATACCACACTGTTTTGAATATTATAACTTTGTGGTAAGTTCAATGTCAGGAAGTGTTAGCTCTTCAACTATATTCTTTTTCAAGGCTGAGTATTGAGAAATCTTTAAGATTACATATAATTTCTTGGATAATACTCAGTTTAAAAAACATTGGCATTCTGATGTTGAATATACTGAACCTGTAGATTACACTGATTCTACTCTCTTAATAATAGTGTCATGTTTAGTCATCAACATCCACTGTCTTTCCAAAGTTCCATTTATGTCTTCTGTCTTAGGGTTTGTATTCCTGCACAAAACATCATGACCAAGAAGCAAGTTGAGGAGGAAAGGGTTTATTCAGCTTATACTTCCACATAGTGTGAGAGTAAAAATTAAAAACAACTTGGCAAAGACCGCTGGATGGCTTTCTGAGCTTGCTGAGAATAGTCATAATAAAAATATCAAGCCCCTCTAGGGACAAGGTGACCAAAAATGTAGAAACAACCAAAGACATATCTTGACCAGTCTAAACATGCCCAAGTGAGTAATGGGCCACCTGGTGTTTATCCTAGAAGGTCTGAGGTTTCATGGTCAAAAATAGTGGGCCATCCAGCCTGTCAAAATGATTGCTTACGCAAAGTGCTGATGTTTGAAATATCCAATTATATGTAACTGCATCAGAATTTCCCACTTTCCCCTTCCCCCCTTACACTGTTTCCTACAAAAGCCCCAAACTTTCTGGGGTCTTCGTCCATTCTCTCCCCTGCGTGGGATGAGTTTCGATCCGAGGGCCCTCGTTAGTAAACTGCCTTTTGCCATTTGCATCAAGTCAGTCTCTCGTGTCTCCTTGGGTGCACACTGATAGGGACTTGAGTTGGAGGTCCTCTTCAGGGGTCCTTACAATTGCTGTTCATCACCAAAGGAAGTCAAGACTCAATCAGATCAGGAAGCAGGAGCTAATGCAGAAGACATCGAGGACATGTTATTTACTGGATTGCTTCCCCTGGCTTACTCTGCTTGCTTTCTTTTGGGGCGGGTGATGTATCTTTTTCTTTCTTTATTGGTTATTTTATTTATTTTCATTTCAAATGTTGTCTCCCTTCCAGGTTTCCCCTCCACAAACTCCCCCATCACATCTCCTATGCCTCTATGAAGGTGCTCCCCCTCCACCCCATCCATTCCACCTCGACAGTCTAGTTTTTCCTTATGCTGGGTTATCAAACCTCCCCAGGACCAAGGGCCTCTTTTAAACAATATTTTTATTCTTTGAAAAGTCCAATGTATTTTGATAATCTCTATCCACTACCTCATGTCCCTCCAAATTTTATATCTTCTCTTTTACTCTTATTCACAGCCCCAAGTTTAATTAGAGCTGTCTGTATGCATGTGTGTGGGAGGCACCAACTAAGACATAGCTGACTATATGAGCTTTTCTTTTCCACAAAGGAAAGTTAACTCCTCCTCCCTTAGCAGCCATTAACTTCCTGTAATTCGTCATCTAATCAAGTAGGGTCCTCACAGGCACTCTCCCATCTGTGCTAGAGGTTTGACTTGCTTGATCTTGTGCATGTAATCACGGCTACTGTAAGTTGATGTGAACAATGTCCATGTTAAATTCAGAGGTCAGCATTTTATCACTCAACTCCCCCTCAACTAATTTAAATTCTGCCTATCCTGTCTTCCACAATGTTTTCAGAGCTTTGGGTCTGCAGGTCTTGATATAGCTTACCCATCTGCAGCTACGAGCTCATGATTACTTATATTCAGCTCTTCGACCAGTTAAGAGCCTCTACATAAACCTCTACCCATTGCAAAAAGAAAGAAAGAAAGAAAGAAAGAAAGAAAGAAAGAAAGAAAGACAGGAAGGAAGGAAGGAAGGAAGGAAGGAAGGAAGGAAGGAAGGAAGGAAGAAAGAAGGAAAAGGAAAAGGAAAAAAAAGAAGTAAAAACCTCTCATCAGAGTTAAAAGAAGCAGCATAAATCTAGGGGCATAAATATTAATATTTGGATGGCAGTTTGATAGCATGATCATTTAATAAAACAGTAACAGTTGGTTCTCCCCTAAGGCCTATGATCTCTGCAGTCCCAGACCTTTGACCAGGGATGAAATTCATCCTGTGAGAAGGCCTCACATCCAATCAAAAAGCAGATAATTGCCTCTATAACTGTCATGAGACTGTTGCATCAGTGGATATATCTTGCCTTACAGGTCAGTATCATAGTATGTAAGCTTATAATTGGTTTATTAAATTAAATTTTTGTATGTAGAGTATAAGTATTTCTTCTTTGCTAGATGTATTAGAAATAGTCTTTTTTCTCTTTTCTCATTTTATATTGAGAAAATACTGATTCAGTCTTAAAAAGGACTTTCTAGTTTGTTCTGAGAGGTCTATTTTAAGTAGCAATATATACCATTTCCTACTTCCCCTTATTTCAATTCATTTCTATTTAGTGACATAGATGAAGAACAGTGATAAATAGCATTCAGCATTCAAAGAATCTCTCTAATTGCAACCCATCATTCTAGCACTCTTAGTTAGAAATCAAAAGCATTCTAAGAAAACAATACTTAGCTGAAGTGTGATACTTTAAACCTTCAAGTAAGAGAGGTTTAAGTAAGAACACCACTAATCAGCATGAAATGCATTCTGAAGTTGGTTTCACCAATTGGCACTCTTGAGCTGAAATTTTGAAATATGCATTTTTATTTGAGCAACAAAATGCATCTAATTGTATAATTTGCATATCTTTACTAATGCATGAGGCAAACAAGAGTAAATAGAGAATGTTTTATTTCTTAAAATGAAATATAGCAGTGTCTCCTGTTTTCAGGGATTTTCATGGTGTAGATTATATTAATGAAATTGTTAAAAGATAAATTGGGGTAACTTAATACATAATGAAAGAGTAAGTACTTGAACGTTTTGTGACTTATTAACTAAGTGTATATGTATGATAAAATGTACATCTCCTAAGTTTAGCAGCAAATTACTTTTATTACTAAATTTGATAATTTAATCAAATAAAAAATTAAAAAGATCATAGAAAATTGCTAGAAAGTTTTTGAAAAAATATATTTTGCTTTCTCTTGAATTAGACAAATAAAATATTTACTTTAGAAGAATAGAATTCTATTAATTTTGCCCTCCTTAAGTCATAATGAAAAACTGCTTTCTCAAAGCATATACCCAGAAGATACTCCAACATGTGATAAGGACACATGCTCCATTATGTTCATAGCAGCCTTATTTATAATAGCCAGAAGCTGGAAACTACCTAGATGTCCCTCAGTGGAGAAACGGGTACAGAAAATGTGGTACATTTACACAATGGAGTACTATTCGGCTATTAAAAAAACAATGGCTTTATGAAATTCACAGGCAAATGAATGGAACTTGAAAATATCCTGAGTAAGATAACCCAGTCACAAAAGAACACACATGATATGTACTTACTGAGAAGTGGATATTAGCCCAAAATTTCAAAATACCATGGATAAAATTCTAAGACAATATGAAGCTCAAAAGAGGAAAGACCAAAGTGTGGATGCTTCAGTGCTTCTTAGAAGGGGAAACAAAACACCCACAGAAGGAAATATGGAGATAAGGTGTGAAGCAGAGACAGAAGGAAAGGCCATCCAGTGACTGCCCCACCTGGGGATACATCCCATGTACAGTCACCAAACCTGAAAGCTATTGTGGATGCCAAGAAGTGCTTGCTGACAGGAGACTGATATAGCTGTCTCCTGTGAGCCTCTGCCAGAGCCTGACAAATATAGGGGGGTTTCTCTCAGTCAACCGTTGGACTGAGTATGGTGTCCCTGATGGAGGAGTTGGAGAAGGAGCTAAAGGAGCTGAGGGTGTTTGCAGCCCCATGTGGGGAGCAACAGTGTCAACTGGCCAGAACCCCCGGAGCTCCCTGGGACACATGGAAGAACCTATGGCTCTGTCTACATATGTGGCAGAGGATGGCCTTGTGGGACATAAGTGGGAAGAGAGGCCCTTGAGCCTGAAGGAGTTCAATGTCCCAGTGTAGGGGAATGCCAGGGAGAGAAGGCAGAAGTGGGAGAATGGGGGGATGAGGAAAGAATGAGGCAGCGGTAGGAGGGATGGGATAGGGAGAGAGGAGGAGAGGAGACCTTCTGAGGGGAGACCTGAAAAGTTACATTTCATGACATTTGAAATGTAAATAAAGAAAATATCCAATAAAAGAAGAAGAAAAAGAATATCATTTGGAAGCATGGTAGATGGCTCAGTGGTCAAATGATTGCTTCAAAAGTGTGCATCCCTACATAAAGACAGGCATAGTATTAGGGTACATCTATAATTCTAGCCTTCTTGTGATAAAATGAAAAGCAGATAGTAGGATTCCCAGAACTTCATGGGCCAGCTAGCGCGGCACATTCAGCAGCAGAGAACAACCCAGTCTCAAATGAGGCAGAAGGTGAGGATCAGTGGCAGAGGCTGTCCTCTGTCCTCCACACATGTGCTTAGCATGTGCATGCCTGACAGTACCTGCCAACATAGTCACCCTTACCTATACACAGATGATGGAAAAAATCTTATTCAAAAACACTGAGCCACACTTTACTAAATGAATACATGCTTATTACCAGTCATAGGCACACATGTGTTTAAGGTGATATGTTGTTGTGTTGTTGTTGTTTTTACTTTTCTATGCTGAGACACAAAGTTGTAGACTAGATGGTTACCTTCATAGTAGTCATTTTACTCTTCTTCACTGAGAACAACAATGTGTGTATCTTAAACATTGCGATGCTTAGCCCATCGTATACATCAGGCTTACTGTAAAATAGGTTTCTGATAATTAATTAAACCAAGTGAAATTTACTGAATGGAATTTGCAGGAAGGATGTTTGTAAAGGGAGGGTGGATTTAGAAATTGGGAGGTTTGCCTATGGGGTCTGTCTTGCTACCAGTGTTCTGTAAACACAGTGAGCACAGCTCTGCCCATAGGGGTAGAACATGTGAGGTCCATATTTCCTTGATTGTATAAGTACAGATTTTAGCTTCTATATCTGTACTACACACATTGCAAAATATAAAGTCAAGTCCACCAAGTTATTCTTTGGGGGATATTCTGCCACTCTTTAAATGACATTTGGAATCCAAATTAATTTTCTCAGTAAATTATACAAGCTATTCCATTTTCTGAATTCACCACGGAATATGTGCTATTAAGAAAATGCTCTGCATATGAAAACCTCATGGACAACATCATATTTAATGATAAAAGACTAATGGATTTTTCTCTACTATTGGAATACAACAAAGATATTGCATTTCTCATTTCTATTTTATGTATTTTTGAAAATTATCCTGAGATTGTCTAGGCAATAACGAGTATTAAGATGCCTCAGATTAAAATAAAAAAAATTACCTCTGTTCATTAGTGACTTTATTTTTTATATAGGAACCATAACCATTTTATACATATATGCAGAAACACTAATATCATTTTATATATATGTATCTGTTTTTAATATATCTCTTTGTCTAACAAATACCCATGAAGAAGCATCATTAATTAAGACAGAAAAAATTAAAATTGCAATTTGTTATTATTTAGGTAGGTTAAATTAGAAACTAAATTCTATTACTCAAAAACCAAAATTGTTTTCTCTTGACAGCTCAGTGTTGTTTGACAACTCACAATGTTTGTTATTTATTGAAGATGAATTGTTATTTAAAACGTAAAATGTTGTTGATCAGGAATGTTTTGGCACAAACTGAATCTGCAAGTGTCTATCTGCATTCTTCAGTAATAGAAAAACATTTTTCTAAATAAATGTAAGAATAAGTCTAATCATATGATCTAACTAGCTAGACTAGTAGAATCAGGAACCTCTGCATTAAACTGAAAGACCAAGCCTCACTGACTAGCAGGCAGACCAGTGACAAGAAGACTCCCTAAGTCAACCTAGCACATGCGAACCCACACATGAGCACAACTCCCCATGGACATGCAACAGATTGCATACCAATGAAAAAGAACATAAGAGTAACTCGTGCTACAAGATATTTCACTGCAAATCTATTTCTATTTTAAGTGGCTCTATTTTGCACAGAAATCCACCTGACATATTGACTCATCTACAGACAGACACCTGTGCCCATTTGAAATGATACCATACTTTTGGATTGTCATTCCTTCTCTTCAGAAGGAAAAAGTACATAACTTTAAAAGTCAAAGAAATATTTTCAGATATTGGAAATTTACTAAGATACTTTATAAGAAACTGAACTAATGGAATCTCCATGGGTTGTAAGAAATTAACATGATAGGTGACAAATTTTCAAATTGTGTTGTCTTATAGAACAGACAGCATCATATTCATGGTAAAAACATTCTACCAATGTACCACCACGCAAGCCTTGTTGATACATTTTTACACAAAGCATAGTTTGTGATTCTGGAGTCTTGCTATATTCACAATCTAAATTGAGTTCTTCTTAGTGGTAATTTGATCATATTTTAATGAAAGCAAAGGAAACATTACTTAAAGCAGTAGGATTCCTAAATTTCAGGATAACTTCTGCCAACTTAGTATAGTATCATCTAAGCAGACACAAGCTTTCCAGGAAGCAATGGAAATTGGCTGTTAGGAATTACCTTTCACTCTTGGCTCCATAATCCCCAAAGCTGAGGAACCAATGAGAACTCGCCACAGAGTTCCTTATTGTTCTACAAGGCATAACTAATTATTCAATATTATTAATAGTAATTATCCCTTTCTAATGATCAGTTCTCTTTCCAAAGATAAACTTTTTATTTACCTGCCTGAATTTTATTCACTTAGAATACTTAAAGCATTCTAAAATAGCAATGCAGTCATTGTAAAGGTAAAATATCAGTGACAATGTAATTTTCTGTAGTCCATTTGATACAAGTCTTTAATTCATTCATTTAAGCACACATTTACTCTCTGACTCAGTGAACAATGTCAGACACTGTCAAAAGCGCTTTAATGAGACAAGTGTTTTTTCAAATTTTATGGAGTCTAATAATTTTACATAGCAATCAAAATGAGACATGCCCTACAAAGGGACACAGGCATACTGGTGGTTTTAACAAAGTAAACTCTCCAAGTTGGACAAGTACTGTTTCAGAAAAGTGACGTCTAAGATCAGACCCAAGAATAGAAGAACATTTATTCTACAAAAAAGTAGAGGAGGGATTAGTGTTCTCTGGGATCTGAAGTGGAGAATAAAAGGACCCCAGGTGGAGAAAGCATGTGAGCAGAGGTGAAATCACTGTGAGGTTGAGTGGAACAACCACAGAGCTGCTTCTCTGGGGGCTGGAGGCTGAGGTTCAGCCTTGAGATTTTCTTTCATCCCGATTAAGAAGCTATTGAAAAATGGTAAGCTTTGAACAGTCAAAAAGAGAATTAGCATTTAAAAAATAAAGTCTGCTTATTCTGTTGGGCATACATTGTGAGAGTAAGAAAAGAAGCCATTAGGCGACCATGACAGTAGCAAGATAAAAGATGATGAGATCGTGGGTGAATTCCAAGAGGTAAATTTCATGAAGAAAAAGCAAGGACAGTTTGGAAGGACAGTCAACATGGGTTGTAGGTATAAACAAGAGTACAGCCCATTGATGTCTGCAGCCTTTGTTTCCAAGCTGTTCTATTTGCTTCCTTCTCTCATTTTGCAAAAATGTGTTGGCATCACATGGTTTTGCCATTGCATTACACTAAAAGTCTTCACTGAACTATAGAGCTTTTCAAAAGACTCCTGTTCCTGTAGAATCTGCTGTCAGTTGGACAAAGCCTGATTCCTGAGTACTTTTCTTTTGGCTACATGCCAGCATCAGTGTATTAGTGTATGGCAGGAACTCCCATCCAGGCATATTGGTCTGAGACGTTTAGTAGGTACTTCAAATCCTGCCCCTCTATCTTAATCCCATAACACAGAGCTTCTGTTACTTGGTATTCAATAACTGTTGCCTGACATTGATTTTTGTTTAAAGTAAGAGCAAGAACATTTGTGACATACAGCCAGATGCTGTATTTTGGAGGATCCTATGAATTTTTAACACAACAGCTTTAATGTAAGCTGAGGTTAGGATAGAGACCAATATGTATTTGATTGGTATTCTCTGCGGCCCAGTCACTTCTTAAAGCCTATCAGTTGTGGACTCTGTTTAAAAGTCTCACAAGGCAAGTAGTACTGATTTTAGTACTTACTGTCCTAGTACAGTTCCCTGTGCATGTGTTAGTTCTCTCATTGGTACTGGAGCTAGACTGGTTGACCATCAATCCCTTAGCCTCCCCAGTTCTGGGATTATATTTGCATACCACCATACCCAGCTTTTAAAATAGATACTGGAACTGGATTCAGTATTCATTTGTGTATAGCAACTACTTTGCCTACTAAGCCATCTTCCAGTCCTGTACTATATACTTTTAAAGAAAGGGAGAAATATTTCCTTCAAATCTCTCTATAGCATTTCACTATTTCTTAGGATTTCATCTCCTTCTACTCAAGCATTTTTTTTCTTCCTTAGAATCATATTCCCTGGCCTTTCCTTGTGACTGTATAGCCTACATCCGACACCAACCTTTGTATCTTTACATCTTTCCATTCTCTTCCAACAACTGAATGTACATCCATTGTCTAGTGACTAACTTCTGCTGGCACCTCCCAGTGTTTAATTTCTGCACTGCAACCTTTCTGCTCCTCTAGAAGGTCAGTACCCCTGCTTTTGTAGATCCTTGTAAGGATTTCACATCTTAACTGTCTCAGTGTGATACAGTTCTCAACATATGCATGTAATTTTGTGGCTCAGTGATCCAGAAATAAAGATAATGGAGAATATCAGATTGCCAATTGATGTAAAACTCACATTTTCACCTAGGTTAATGTTTGTGGTAGAAACCGCTTGCTGCTTCACAAGTCCATTCTGGCTTCCTTAAGTAATATAAGCTCCCAAATACATGACTCCTCCAATAAAAATCCTATTTGCTATACTCTTGCGAACAGATACATACACACTCGGTCTGCTAAGAGGAACAAGTGAGTGGATTTTCTAGGTTGTGACATTCAAGGACAATGACATGATTACTTCATCATTACTTAGTGAAAATGAAAATGGCATTGAGAACTAGAGTCATCTTTTCAGGTTGTGACACAAAAGTCATCTATTGAGAATGACAGCACACTAAGACTAGAACTAATTTGACTCCTAACTTGGGTTCAGCCCTATGTTATGTTCTTCTAGATATCTCCTGAATCTAGTTATTCTGCTTGTGATAGAAAAGCCAACTTGAATCCCTTTATAGTAGCTCAGTGTGGCTTTGATCGATTTCTGCAAAGGTTCTTACTGTTCAGTGGGTTGTGATAGCTATTTTTCCTCATAATAATCCAGAGACATCAATAATGATCAGCCAACTTTTACATGTGATCATTCAAAGCATCTACTTCGTAGCAGTAAAGCTTTTGATTGTTTGTTTGTTTGACAAGGTCCTGTGTGACCCAGTAGCCTGAAAACTTGAGATCTAGCTTCAGATGGCCTTAAATTATGTAATCCTCCTACTTCTACATCCCCAATAATGAATTTAGGAGTGTGGCACCTGGTTTTATTAACATGTGGTATTGTATTAAAACCCATATCCTCTTGCATCTTAACCTAGATCTCCAACAACTGAGCCGTGTACTCAACCAGTACATACTCTTTTAGTTCCATTTGTGTTAAATGATTACACAACCCAAGGGGTTAGCGTTCTTTCTAAAAATGTATTCAACCATGTCAATGAATAAACACTCATTTACCCGATGTTCAAACTTATATTGCTATGTAAGCCACTAGCGTTATTGTCCCAAACTACATACTAATTTTGTGTATATTCAGCATGTTCATCACAGCACATGCTTTCAGAATACCTGTGTGGCTCATAAGTGGAGGAAAAACATGCATTCATTTTCTACAGCAACCTAGCTGTCCCATAAGAGAACTTGCTAGCTTGTGGCTCAAACAAGCTATGTTTTATCTCTCTCATTTAACAGTGAAAAAGAAGACATAAAATTACTCATATATCCAAGAGAATTTTTGATGTTCTAGCCTCCTGAGTTATTAGTGAAGTAATTGGTATTTTTCTTTCGCAGTGAAATGCCGGAAGGTGAATATTCTAGATCTGAGGATTCTGTGGTCTTTGGTGTCTAACTCATTTACTCAGTACAATTGTCATAATACAGGTGGTTTCATCTATAACGACACCATGTATGTGTATATATATATATATATATATATATATATATATATATATATATATATATACATTAGAATAAAAATTTATTTGCTGATACAGGTCACATAGGCTTGCTTCGTCTAGAATGTTGTTCTATATAGTTAATGATGATTTCCTTCCCCATATGTATTTTACTCTTCTGAAAAGGTAAAAGAGGAACTAGGAGGCAGGTTGATGTTGACTAAAGATGAGGAATATGATTCTCGGGGCTTCATTGGTAAAAGCTCAATCACTTTGAATAAGATATATAGAAATAGTCTTGTGCTAGGAACCCTGGATCTTTCTAACATTTGAAGAGCAGAGGCTTGATTTAAATGTCAAAAGAAGTAAAGGGGGAAGAACTAAACTATGTGCTAAAATAAATCTATCCCTCAACATCTTCTAGTTTGTTATGTGTTAAGAGTAAACTAACCAAATATTGGTCACACATGCATATCTGATCACAGTAATATGCATGCATGCATGCTTCTATAAGAACCACATGAGATAATGTTTCTTCTCATATCCCATTAAAAATAAGTCTCCTGGGTACAGTTTGACTCAAGAAGACAAGGAAGTGCAAACTTAACAAGTATCTCAGGGAGATGAAGAGAGGTGATTGTGAAGCATGATGCCAACCACAATTATTAAATATTGACAAATATGGAGGAGAATATAGAAGCTTCTAGAAAGGAAAAAGCAGCCAAGTTGTGCTGCAGCCCTAATATAGTAAATAGACTTAAAGAGACATAATCCGCTTGAAGGACAATGTTCGTAATAGTTGAGAGAATGAACTAGAACAGTGAGAGGGAATTATGGAATAGATATGAATGCTAGTATTCAGATCTCTCTCTCTTTCTCTCTCTCTCTCTCTCTCTCTCTCTCTCTCACACACACACACACACACACATACACACACACACACACAAACACACACACACACACAAATACACACAAACATATATACACACACACATAAACACACATACACACACAACATACACATCTTGTTTCTTTTCCAGAGGTTTAATAGGAATTCTGGTTTCCCAAAACTAAATGGGGAGATAAGAAGAATAAAAGAAAATTAAGAATAAAATACAAATCTACAGAGATAATAAAATGAGAGAGGATCACACACACACATAAACTATGGATAGGGCTGAAGAGACTGTGCCATAGTTCAGTGTTTGCTGCTATTCTTAAGGGCCTGAGTTGGGTTCACAGCACCACATCAGATGGCTCACAACGATCTATGACTCCAGATGATCCAGCACCATTGACTTTCACAGACACCTGTGCAAATGCACACACACCTATCTATACATAGGAGAAAATCAAAATAAAGCATCTATTAAAAAAAATCTGATGAAGCAAGAATAAGATTTTTAATTATACTAAGGTCAGTTTCTTGTTAGTGACATTATGTAATAGCTTTATGACATGTACCTTCTGCAAAACTCTGTAGTTATTGCAAACAAAAACTTGGAAAAATCTGTGACCTCTTTTGTTTGAAAGTGTTGTTCATTTGCATTGGCACAGTGCTTTGTAATTTGCCTCCACTTTATAGATATCAGCCTACCTTTCTCGAAGTGCCAAGATTCTAAAGCGGTGATAATTTTTAATACCTTCATGTGCATAAAAAAGTGTTCTGTTAGCCCAGTAAATACCATGCACGTATTTAAAATATACCTGAATATTATATAAGAAGAGCTTTTAAACTCTACTGTCTTTTGGAATATTTTCAAACATGATGTTGTTTGTAAAAATGGTGAATCATGGACCCATATATTCACAAAGCAGTTGGCATAGACATACACTGTGGTCTGATGCAGATGAAATGAGCATGTTTCCTAATCAAACAGTAACACTGTTCTACAATCCAGACAAGGAAGGTCCAAGGTTGTTTCCCAAGGTTGAAGATGTAACTCTGTAATTGATACTGTGTCTGATATGCAGAAGGAGCTAGGTTTGGTACTTAGAAACACACATACATAGACAAACACACACATATGCACACATATGCAAGCAAATACACACACACGGCAGGGGGATCAAATGATTACTGCCAATTGCTACTAAAAAAATTGAGATCAACAGGGATACTTTTCCCATTTGAAAAAAAATGTAATATTTTGTCCACTCTAAATTTTGTTTTGTAATCTGATTCTTTTCAGTATTCTATTTAAAAATTTGTCTTGGGTCTCGATAGCAGGGGTGTTCCATTAAACTTTCTGATCAAAGCAAGAGGCTCACCTCCTGCATCCCGAGCATGACCATAGATGACTACATTGTTTCATAATGAAGAAAAGCTACTTGTCATCAGAGATGAAGATATGCTTCTGGAAGTATGCCTGACTCTAAACCTCAAAATCAGAATGGTCTTTCATGTTATCTTGAAGAAGAAACGTTCTCGTCCAGTAAAAACCTGCTCTCTTTTTAGAAATGGCAGGATGTATTTCTCTTGAGAAATTTACATAAAGTTTACTAGGCTTGACTTAAAGCTTTCCTTAGGAACTAAGTGTGGACCTCCTGCACACACTAGAATGCTAATCTTAAGTACTTTCAAGATAATTTGTTTTTTTAACTTACTTTGTAAAATACTGGATTGTAACTAATTTCCTTCCTATTCTTTTTAAGGTGGTGAACACCTGCTATGTACTCAAGAGATATGCAACTAAGCTAGTCATTAGGCTTCAAAGTTATTGCAGATTTTCCCAAGATAATTTAACGAGTTAGTGAAGTTCAAAAATACATTTCCATATGACTATCTTATATTTTGACAAGAAAGGTTAAAATTTCATAAATTAATAATTAGAGGTTTTATTGTATAAATAGCTGGAATTGGTCTGAAAGAAGATATTTCCAAGTTCTCTCCCACATTTTCAATTTTTTTCTCTTTTAAATTGATTGACAGTTACATTAATTAATCCTACAAAGCCCTCATAGGAAAATATGAAGAAAAGTTGCTTGAGGATATAAGAGATTGCAGTCCCAAGGAAAATTCAAGTTGTTGGTTTTATTCTTAGCTGAAAACATATATCACTGACATCCAATGATCCACTGTAGTTATTAATTTTAGATGTTTGTGTTTTCATGTGTATGTTTGCCTGTGTGAGTGTACAACATGTATATACATGTGCCTGCAGAAGTGAGAAGCAGAAATTAGATTCCCTAGCACTAAGTTCCAACCATTTGAAGCCACTCTTGAGCACTGAGCCATACACAGCTCCCTCTCTCACTGTAGCTATCACTACATTCATACATAAGAATCTGATCTGTATCCAGTCACTTATTCCATCTAACGCATTTTGCTATTTCTTTTAATCAACTATAAAGCAACTTGTTATTTTTTCTGACCGACGGTAAGTGAAAATATTTAATAAAAAACTAACTTGGATTTCGAAATGATCTAAATTCATTAAAGTTAACAGGGTCTAAGATAGTGCGTACCCTCCATATATGTGCATATGTAGTTTCATAGCAGAATATCAAGATTACTTATATAGCAATTTGAAGGATTCTATTTGTTTTCATTTTATCAAACTTCCTATTTATACCATTATTTGGATAGTGTATTGAACTGTCTTGAACCAAAGCATAGTTGCAAATTTGATTTTAGAATTTAAAAATCAAGACAAATTTTAAGAAGCTCTTAGAATTAGAATAGTCAAGTTGGAAAAAAGAAAGCAAAATTTAATCAGATATATTAAGTACGTGAACAGCTCTCTGCAGCAGAACAGATACTGTGCAGCTATACCTTGTACAAACACTCAGATTAAAATTACCATAGATTCATTTAAGTTGGAAAAATCAATAAATGTATTGCTTGAACAAAATGTTTGAATTCACATTCAGAGCTCTGAGTTTCTTAAAGTAAGATATTCAATTTCCAAGTGCTTAAAGTAAAATGTATGTAACTCCAGCCATTTAAAAAAAAACAATATAGAAAAGGTCACCTTCTGCATTTTCCTTATTAGTCTGCGATGACTGAAATGATAAAAAAATAGAAACAAAAACAAAAAACAGGAAATAATGATTTTTAATCCTAGTAGGAGCAATTCTTTGTTTCAAATTTGAACATCCTGATTTCAATTTTGCGATACATGACTGTCTCTAAAGATATTTCTAGCTCTGCCTTTAAATTTTTGCTAAGACCAAGAAAAAATACCATTACTACAGTTTCACCTCTAGTGGTATTATATTATGTTAGTTCCTTAACTTGGAATATATGAATATTCTAACTCACATTTAAATATTTAAAATTCCCAGCAGTTGCTGTTGGAGAGTCGCAGTCCCCATTGCTCTGTATTATGAGCGAGGCAATATTCAAGTGCTACGAGAGGAACCCGAAGGTTCAAGGGATCTCATACCCACATAAGAGATTTGACAAAGTGACACTGGAATAAAATGTTTGTGTTTCCTCAGCTCTTCCAGACTCCCTAGGGTTTTCTTGAAGGGAACATGATTCTTGGACTCCCTCACAGTGGAGTGCCCTGCTCTCCTGACAGTGTGGGTGCACTCATTACATTCAGTGTGGTTCCTCTTTTTTATAATGTTGCTAATCTCGATTTAAATTGAACTTGTCGTGCTGGAGCCCATGTGTCCTGCTTCTGAATCCCTTCTGTTCTCGTTGCTATAGTGACCAGCAGACATCTGAAGAGCCCGCCCCTCTTGAAGCAGTACTTTTCTTTACTTGTTACCTTTGTAGGTTCACATAATAAAAAATGTCATCCCATTTTGCTGGTTCAGCTTTTATTCTCAGAACTTAAAAAAAAAAAATGCCACCATATTTGTGCGGAATTGCAAAGGAATCATCCAGAATTTACAGGTCACAAAAAAGATTATATTCTGAGTTATGAAGTTGTTATCTTAACAAAATGTATATTTTACACAATCTCCATTTCCGTGTTTGAAACAGTAATTATCCATGGGAAACAAATGTGTACCCCAGGGAACATTTGACAAGATCTGAGGTGTTTTTGATTATTTGATTATCAGAAAAACTAGGACTTCTACAGGCATGCAGTCAGTAGAAGCCAGAGAGACTGTTAAACATAGTGTTAGGATTAATGAACAATCTGACTCAGTGTTAACAGGGCTGAGCTAGTGAAGAACCGCCTAAGAGAAACTGCAGCTCATCCTTATAAATAACACTACACTGTGAATCTCCTAGCCTGCCAAGATCACAATTTTGAGTGACACTGGTTTTCTACTGCTCAGTGTAAGACCAACAAGAAAGAGAAAAGTTGTTTAGATGTCGAACTGAAATATTGGTTTGAACATTAATTAATTATTGAAAGAAATGGTTTGTGAAAGTGTTCAAGTGATTCTAAAATCTTTCTTTCATCAATTCTCTTTTTATTATCTACTCATGCAAATATTTTTCTATTTTATTGTCATTAACCAAATGAGATATAAGACACTAAAGAAATGTCAGTCTCAGGAATGTCACTGTTTTCTTGGGGTTGAACCTGGACCTCCCACGACCTGTCTGTCATGTGTGATGATAATGATACAAAGGATTTGTTGAGTTTGATCATCCATTTCTGTGTGTGTTAAATTTTGGGGGCAAAAAAGAGGAATATTTCTTCATAGAAATTTGAGTGCCCATGCTTGAATTACTTAACCCTAAGGTTAGTCATCTTCATATCAATGATCAACGCACAGCATATATAATGCATTAACAAAGAGCCATATTCAAAAGAGATATTTCTCAATAAAGCAAATTTACAATAAAAAAGTAACTCAGTACCATTCCTGACCACAGTGACCCTGCTTTCCTGGAGTTTTCCTCTTTCTGCATTATATTGCCCCAGGGATTCACTGTGTCAAAAAACATACACATTGTTCATTTTAGAATGAATAGGACATAATATATAACGTGCTTGGACCCTTTATCATGGCATAAAACAAAGGTGAACAGAATATTCTATATGCTCATTGGCATTAAACTTCTTGAATAAAATTGAGTGTCACTATTAAAGGCCCATGTGGCAGGATTCCATGTAGAGTAGTGATTTTTTTCTCTTGAGCACCCTCTTTTCTTACCTAATTAGAACACTTTGATTATCCTCTAGAAAACTGTCACCCTAATTTCTTCTGAGTATATGTAGTCTAACTTGGGTTAGCCTTGTCTAAGCACAACAGGTAAGTGACAAGCTTAGGTCCTGCCAGGAAGTATCATTGTGGCTATGGGACTGGGACATAATCCATTGATTAGGAACTGATAGATAATTATATTCACAGCAAGAAACGTACTGTAAATCATCACCCATCATGTGTTGGAAATCTAGCTAAAACTTAAGGTAGCATGGAGTAAAAAGAGGGCCCAGTGATGGGGAGGACCACTTCCAGTGTCAGTAGATCATCTGGATCCACCAGCCCCTAAAGCCAGCTAGTAACTCCTGCATATTTTAGTGACATGAACGAATAAATGAATCTCCTTTTCTTCTTAAGTCCATTTGATGTTGTTTTTTACTTCTCATAGCCAAGATTACTGAAAAAATTTTGTCAGGAAAGATCCCAGAAATGTGAAGTAGGTGACAAGGATGAAAACTCCTGTCTCTTAAGAAATGCTGTCTCTAGTCTTCCTTTTACATTTTATTGAAACTAGATTTTTTTTTCACATAATATATCCTGATTACAGTTTCCCCTCCTGCTATGCCACATCTCCCAGCTTCTCCAACCTTCTCCTCCCAGCAGGATACTGCTCCCCTTTAGCACACATATTCCTTTCTGTTTCTCAATATAAATGTGTTTTTCCCTTCTTTAATATATAAACTTAATTTTAAATTAGCCAATTGTTTCTAATCTGACATTTCTCATTCTCTTCTAATGGGTGTGTTATATTTTAGAAGATTGACTCTGATCTTATAGGGATCAGGTTTTCTCTGTTCTTATCACAGAGTAGCAGTCCAAGGGAGGAAAGAACATTTCCTTTCCCTGTTTTCCACTGTGGAGTGCAGATGATTGACGCACCAAACATCGACTGTGAGATCAGTCAATCTTGTTGATTCAACAAGAGTTATCACCTGCCATCAAAGTCTTTTCAGTTCCTGAAGCTAACTTGCAAAACATGTGTAATAATTATGCCTGGAAATGTTGAGCAAAATGAAGATTCTTTATCTTCCATGAAGAGTAATGATTTGAGAAACAAGAGAGAAGAAATCATTCCATTCTAAACATAACCTTGATTTATAAACAGTGTTTAAAAACAAACATCACTATATTTATGATGGTGAGAAGCAGAATCCATCCTGGACTTATCTGACCTGTTGCCCACCGTAGTTCTATTGCAAATGGAAATCAATATAAATAGAACTTGGGAAATGTGAGCATTAGCTATAGGTTAGGATATACTGAGATTTTTAATGTGCTATTTGAGAGGAAAGAAATTTGTGTTACTTGAGAGGAAATGGTGGATAATAATAAAAGTTTAGAGCAATTCTCTTTTGAATGTAAATATCCTTATTATCTTTAAGCCCCTGATCTTCAAGGTTAGCTGTGTAATATAATCACTTGGGATATATATTTCCTAAGGTATGAATAATTTAAATATGCACTGTGGGATATGTCCTGAATCAGTCAAATTAAAAACTTCTCTAAGTTATTTTAATGTGCAGTTGGAATATTACTGCGGCAAGTGGCTACCTGTGTGGTTTTCATGTATGGATGCTAAGATTAGATTACAATTCATTTGGCCTTGTGTGGAGTCAAAATTCTATGTTCAAGTGTGAGAAACAGGAATGGAAGACTTCAGTTGCATTTCTGAGATGAATGTGTATAGGGACATCTCTGTGTGTCTATTATTTTCTGCTATCCTGAGTTGAGACTAGCATCTCTGGTAACACAAGTTATCTATTGTAACATAGATATAAGGGGATATTAAACATGCTTATGATTCCACTTTTTCTAAGGGTAGAACATGTGAGTGCTTCTGAGACATATCTTATGACTTTCTTTTCTCTTCAAATAGATAAGGATTAGGCAAATGACAAAGCCTATCTTCCATCCCAACCCGACCCTGTCCTTTATTCAGAGCTACCCTTTTCTCTGCTGGCTCCCATCTCTGTGGCATGCCTCTTTGTGTCTACAACTTTAATTTACTTAAATAAATTTTGAAGAAGCAGATTTTCAAGATCATATGCCCTCTAGGTACTCCATAACAAGAATTTCCAAATTAATCCCAGGCATGATTATGATTACAGATAACTCAAGAATATTCTGGTTTTAGGTTTAGAAGCAGAAATGAACTGTCCCCTTCACCTAGAATCTAGTGTTCTACTGATATTTTCAAATTCCCAAACACCATCTTTTTCTTCAGTGAGTAGTGGAGTTATCTTCAACAAAGACCTCAATTTCCCTCTCCCAAAAAACCTGATGCAAATTTTATTTAATATAATCCTTTTTAAGGATTAGACAACAGAAAGTAACAACATGCTCATGATTTTCTTTTCTTTGGCAGCATAATCAGCTTCAGGGAATTTATTTCCTTGGATGAACATTTTATAGGTTGAGACAGAGTGAAGACCAGAACCTCTTGTGGATCCAGTTTGGAAAACAGATTCTTGCATTAGGATAAATGAAATGGTTCTCATTGGCCAAATGAATTGACTGAATTGAGAGCAAAAGCCTGAAAGAGTAGAGAATCCTTGTGGCAGCTGTATCAGAAAGAGGGGAGGAGAGAGAAGGTACCACTAATGCAGAGAAAGAATCTCTTTCAGGCGGGTGGAAAGAAGCTATCTGAAGAATATTTCACCCAATTTATTTGGTGAGATTGGAACTAGCAATTGTTTCTCTCCCTTTTCAAAACATCTCCCCAAGTTACCCACTTCTTATGGTCATGTTAGAATATTGGCATATCTATTTTCTAAATTTAAAATGTAAATTAACCTATGATCGTATTATATTCTATATTTTGAAAGGACTTTCCCTGTGAAGGAGAGGCTAACGGTCTTGTAAAGTTGGACAATAATGTACTTACGGAAGTCCACAAGGCACTATGTTGTTCTCAGATCTCATCTGTGCCTTAACCTTCCATGCCTCACCATTCTTAGGACCTAAATTTATATTAACTTCTGAGCAATGTGTGCTTCAGCTGTTCCTTGTGTCTAGAACAATCTGTCCTGAAATATCTGCATGGCTTGCTTCTCCATCTGCCTCCAGGCTTTTCAGAAATACCTCCTTTTCTACAGCTAGGTTGAAAGTGGTAGAGTTCCTTTGCCAACTGCCAACCCATTTGTCATGTTCTATTTTGCTTTCACATAACACTTCTCCTGGTATACATCAATATTTGTATATTATTTTTGTCTCCTCTACTCCTTAAATGTAAGCTCCACAAAGCCAGCAGTTTGTGTCCTTTTTTTTAACAAGTCTTCAGAATCCAGAACACATCATTTGGATGTTATTGGGTTGGGAGGTGTGAATGTACCATAATGCCCATCCGAACTTCCAAGTTGCCCATAGAAGTTCCACACAAATCACTCTTTGGACATAGCTCATAATGTTGCTTTGGATCAATGGCTAGTAAATTTAGAAGATTAATAATGTATTAATTTCTCCCCTGTGACACTTCCACTTCCACCTCAGCTTTTTAAAGATTCTTAATTTCTATACATCCATTCTAAATAATATACTTAAAGAAATAACTCTAAACCTGAGGCTGTGGCAGCCTGGCTTTGTGTAGTTCTAATAACCTGTGTCTGGTCCTTTTTTTTTTTTTTGTTTTGCTTCCACTGACTTCAAAACTTCCCAGTAGTCACAAGATGTACATGCCCTCTGCTTGGGTCAGAATTGCTTCAGAAGTGGACTTATACTTTATTAACTTAAATTAGTTATCCTGCCTCTCTTCCAGATGTTTTACTTCCGTAATTTCTTTCTGAAATTTCTAAGTTTTGCTTGAAGTAAAAAAGAACAGATGTTTAAGGTTAAGGAGATGGCTCAGTGGGTAAATATTTGTCATGCAAGCCTAAGTACTTGAACTTGAATCTCTAGAGATACACAGAGCTGGGTGTAATGGTATACCTCTGAACTCCTAGGGTTTCCATAGTGACATGGAAGATGGAGACATAATTCCTGGGATATTATAGGACAACTAGCCTGGTATAATCTGTGTCAAAAACAAATGTCCTTGTCTCAAACAAGGTAGTAGATGAGGAATGGCATCTAACTTTTGTCTGTGACCTCTATATGCACAGTGTAGAATGCTTCTGTGTCCTCATTTATATGTATGAACACACCCACACATATAACACAAACAAGTAAATAGCGGCTCATTCCTGCCTTTGTTGTTTCATGCCTGTGTAGCTGTGCATTTATTAACTTACTTTCAGCCTCATCCTTTATGTCTGTGACATGGGCACATCACTTCAATTCTTTGGTATTTATAAGATGGGAAGGATGTCCTGACTTCTTGGGCATCGTTGACCTCATGGTGAATACTAGATAAGATGACACATAGGCAGCAGATGTAGAGACATTGTTATGGAAAGCTTCTTTCTCTTCTCATTAATTCTTATATGCGCTTTTGTTCTTTTAAAGGGACTCTCACCTTTTAAATATTAATGTTCAACTTTCTTTCCTAATCATCTTAACAAGCAATCATCATTTTCTCACTTAGAAACATTTTTCGAGCCCAAGCAGACTGCGATCTATGCCACAGAGATAATTAAGTGCTTCTCATATGGAGGTTGGCATGCTTACTACAAAACTTAAAGTTGAATCTAATTCCTAGTACTCGACTTCATAGAGAACAACATAAGTTAATTATTACTTCATGATAGCCCCTCAGGAATTTAAAAATAGTTCTGTCTCCATAGGTTTTATCCATCTGGCTGACAGTAATGTCACAATAATACTAATTGCTCAAAAAAAAAATAGTAACCCTACCATGTTTGTATCTCTCTCAACACAATTATTCCTTTATGGAAAAATAGTATCATGTAAACAGGACACTCAAGTGGCTAACAACATAAGGAATCAGGCTAACTGCATTTGAATCTTAACTGCCCCTTCTTAGTTGTATACCTGAGATTGACTTTTCTACATGACTGTCTTTGTGTGTAAGGTGTATGAATGTTAGCAGATAATATACTCCGGGAATTGTCCAACAGTTAGTTTCCATAGAATGTTTTATTTCCTCAGAGAAAGCCCTGGCACCTAGTTTGTCAAGCATAAGACAGTAGGTCTTGTGAACCAACTTCTGGGCCTGGCCTCCATGTTACAGAACTATAGCAAAGTTTTCCTCTTGTGTTCTGGAAACAGCATATTACTTACAAAGAATGAGATTTGGTTGGCTGCCTTGCTTGTGATTTGCTTCACTCTTATTCCATTTGAGGAAAACAATGGAAGGAATAAGTAGTATGTTATCTCTGCAACATTTAAGATGCTAAAATCCAAACAGGCAAAAAGCCAACTAACCAAACAAAAATTAAATACATAAGTAAAAAGAATAGAAAACGTTTTACAGAAAATGAACTATAAAATGTTAATTCTTGGTCTAAAACAATGATATTTTAAGCACTGTATATTTCCATGAAATCATACACATTTATGAACTCATGTATTTATTTCAGTATGTGCTTGTTCAGTGTGAACTAAATTCCAGGTACTATTTTACATGCAGTTGTCTCCCTCACACCTCTCCATACTGCATTCTCAGTGTTAGTTAAGGATAACAAAGAATTAAATTCTGGTTTACATACATAAGTGAATCTCAATAAACTTGATGGTCAGAGGACAAGCTGAAGGGATAGCTCAGCAGGAAACAGGACTTGTTCTAGTAGAAGAATTAGGCTCAGTTCTCACACAGTAGCTCAGTTCCCACATAGTATCCCACACACAGCTTTTCCAGGCAATCCAAAGCCCTTTTCTGGACCCATCAGAAACTAGGTACACATGTGTTACATATACACACATGCAGGAATAAATACTTATTCACATAAAATAAAAATAAATAATTCTTTAAACATATAAAACTACTTTAAAACATGATAGTTAATAAAATAGGATATGATTTCTGTTTTAACAAGTTTATGAAATTTTAAACTATAATGTCACAAAAATATTAGTCTATATGTTTTTAATTAAATAAAAAGATCTTTTCATTTAAAAATCCTCAGAATTTCAAATTATCTATGTTGATAGGCAACCGGCTATGGTAAGGCTGAGGTTATCCAGGAGTGCCATTGCAAACTGACAAGCTGAAACCCCAATCACCTTTTGTTAGTTTTCCCAGGAGCATTTGAGACTATAGGCCTGAGATTGTGTGAGAACCTTTAAGAGCATCATCTTCATATTGTCAAGATCTCTCAATGCAACAACAGCATCATTACCACCTAGCAGTTCTTAAAATATGGAATATATGTCAGTGAAAAACCATGTCTTGCAAAGTATTGATGAGACTTCAAAGAATGATTGAGAATGAAGATATAGTCACAGCAATTGACGGCAAAGCAACGGAGCAATAATGTCAGCCTTGTTGTGGCAAGAACATTGCAGTATGTCTTAGAGGCCTCCAAGTGACAAGACTGATGGCATTGCTCAGGAATTCAGTAAGCAAAGGTAAATAAATCCACACATAAATCCTTCAACCCTCACTAAGTTAGAATCGCAGAAGGAGGTTAGAGACCTGCCTGCAACATGTGAACACAGGTTAAGATACACTCAGGGCAGGGAACAATTGTGTTTAACTGAGTATGTTGAAAGTAAACACACAGCTGGAGATGATAGATAGATAGATAGATAGATAGATAGATAGATAGATAGATAGATAGATAGAT
>NW_021604665.1:10492079-10495678 GCF_004785775.1 Grammomys surdaster | reverse complement strand
GATAGATAGATAGATAGATAGATAGATAGATAGATAGATAGATAGATGATAGATAGAAACATACATACAGAGATACATACATACATACATACATACATACATATGTAGATACACAGATATGTCAGATGGAATCTATAAAAGCACAAGACACATTAAGATATAAAATAAGCACATAGAATTATGATTAGTGAAAGAAGATTGAAATAAGACCACAATTTCTACCCAGCAATTTCGTTATGTGTGTATCAAATTTTTTATTGAAAATAGATTCTTCTCTCATACAACACATCCTGACCACAGTTTTCCCTCCCTCCACCCCGCCCAGCTCCCTCCTACTTCCTATCTCCCTCATATCCACTCCTCCTCTGTTTTTAGAAAAGAGAAGGCTTCCAAGAGATAACAAATACTACAAAACAAGATCAACTAAGATGAAGCAAATACCATCATATGAGGGGTGGACCAGGAAACTCAATAGGAGGAAAAGAGACCCAAAACTCAGATGCAAAAGGAGTCAGAGATACACCCATTCTCACTGCTTTTGGTCCATTCCCACACCTGGTTATGTTTACATGCAAGTATATAATATAGTAGTACTGTAAACCAGTCTCTTGATAGCCCACTACTCTCCCCTTTTTTCTCCTATTATGTTCCTTTGTTCTAATAGACACTTTTGCTTCTACTACTATGTCACCTGTACATGATTTTATGTATCTATATAAAAGTCTAAGACACACATATGAAATATTTTTTAATACTTATTTAATTATTTAGTGTGATTATCATCAGTTGCCTTTATTTTCCAATGATGATATAGCTGCATTTTTTCTTAATGACTAAAAAATATAGTCCATTGTGCATAGATATATAGATTTGTTATTTAATCTTCTGTGACAGGCATCACTATAGGCCAAGCAGGAGTCACTGGAAATGAGTGGCCACTGGCTTCCCTTCTGCAATAGAAGTACTCTTTTATTGCTTATAAGCAACTAAACCTAGCCTGGTATCCTCAACAGAACCTGCACACTACCTTTCATGAAATCTGTCAAAGTAACAAGGGCACTGAAAGAAAATACCTTCAGGTCAGAGAAGGGGCTTCCCAATGTTGAAGTTCCTGTCTCCTTTAGTACCTGGAAATTGTTTCTCATGTTCTTTCTTTCTCTGCCTAGCTTTACTTTTTCCCTCTTTTCTCGTCAATAGAGGTCAATAGAGGATACTTACTACAAATCTCATCATTCCTTCTGAAACTCCCTGTCTGCTTAGGCCAGCTCAGCCATAGCAACAAGAGACAGAATATGATTAAGGTTCTTAAGGAGCTATTTGACTGGTAGGTTGTTGTCCTTGCCAAAGACATCTGGTAGCAAGTGAATCATTCAGTATACAATGATTCAGTATCCATCCTACTTTTTGGATGCAGGACACAGTTTGGAGACCCAGATACTTGCTTTTCACATCAGCAAGGGTCCTAGATAAATAGATGACAACTATGAATTTCTTCATCCTATTTCTATTCATTTTGAGGTTTTTAATTTCCCTTCTTTCCCAGTCCCACCTAAGTAATGGGTGGCTATTTCAAATAACATAAGATCATTGCTGGTAATATCTCTCTTTGTCTAATTGGTTCAAATTTCAGAAAAGACTTTAAAATTTTCGTTGAGATGATATTAGGTTAAGATGCTTATATACTTAGATTTAGGATATTGGGAATTTTTCTAGATTGCTAGTTGTTGGTATGACAAAGTACCATGACCAAAAGCAACTTAAGGAATAAGGGATTTATTTGAGTTTATGCTTCCAGAGGGACAGAGTGCCTAAAAAGCCAGGAAGAGATGTCATGGTGGCAGAGGGATGATACTGGCTGATCACATTTTTTCCCTACAAACACAGAGGGGAGTTGAAGCACACAGGAAATGGAATAAAGCTATAAACCCTCAAAGCCTACTCCTCTGCATGCTTTTCTCCCACTTCCCCTCTCCATGCTTAGCTCTCCACTTCCAAATGGTTCCCAACCTCCCTAAGCAGCACTGGCAACTGGGGACCAAGTGCTCAAGTAAGTATATGAGGCAATGGAAGAGATTTCTCATTTAAACCACAACAGGGATTGGAGCCAGAGGTTCATGCTTACAAGTCAAAAGTGCTCTGTCACTGATGTCCAGCCCCAGTCCTGACTTCTTTGCTTTCCTTTTACAGATCTGAAGTTGTTGTTATTGTTTCTATGGTATTTGCTATTTTTTGAATTTTTTAAACAATTGAAATTGGACCATAATAGAGAGCTTAGCCTGACTGCACTCTTTTATACATCAAGACCAATCAATATATTAGACATGAAATTAAAAGAAAATAATGGCAATCCGCTAATAGTTACATTCACATTACATAGTCGCCACTCTCAATTGTTTTCTTAAAATCTTTGAGCAGGAAAAAATCCAATCGTTAAAACCCAAATCTTACTCTAAAAACCTATAAACACACACATAACTACGTATTGAACGTTATTAACTTATTTATTTGAATTTAATGGGAGAGAATTTTAGTCCAATACTTGTTAAAACTTGGAAATGACAATAAAATGTGCCAGCCGAAAGAATAATTTCTCTCTCCCTCTCTCAACTACTCATCCTCATTTTCAAACATGAGATACAAGTCATCAATTTCATTGTGACTTAGCAATTTATTTACACAGTTTTACTGCTGTGGACGCAACATAGCTGAGTCTTGAGCTTGATGAAATATTGTTATCCACATAATTCATTTTCTGCTGCTTCAACAAGGTGTTTGGATTTGTGGAGGCTCCCATTTGAGGTTGAAATTGAATTGAAAATTCGTGTGAAGGCTGTACAGACAAGGCAAGTCTATCAGAAAAGCATCCATTAAATTTACTCTCTGGTGTCTGGCAGCAAAATGTGCTCCAGAGGCCTTGAAAATAGCTCTCATTATCATATCGATTGAAACCAACAAATATAACTCAAATCTAAGGTGAGTGTAAGTTTATTCCTAGATATTTGTAGTGAATTTCTAGTATTTATTTTATATATGACTCACATTTTATTTACTGTAAGTTATTAATGCTTACAGTAACAGCTTGTAATTCTTTTAATGGGCAGTCCTCACTTATTAAAGATGCTATTGATTGTGAGGAATTAGCAATATCTCATTAATTTGTAGTTCATCTTTTAGTACCAGCCATAAAATTAAATAAAGGCTGTATCCATCATAAATTACTCTGGAAGTAGTTCCCATATGCAAAGTAGAAACAGGATGGTATAGCTGTTTTCTGAATAGATACCAAGTCACAATAGGAAAATGATAAACAAAAAGATTACATTTATTCTTTCATTTGGAGAAATGGGAAGCAATTTGCTAAGTTCTGTGGAAATACACTTTTAACCTGTGACGGTCCAACATAGTATTGTTCTTGTACTCTGTATTTCAGAAGACATGATTAAATGCAGGTCCCCCAAGAAAGAAATATTAGCTCTCCTTTATAAGTGAATATAAAAACAATGGGCCATTTGAGAGGAGAAATGGTCCATTATGAGGAGAGAGGGAAATACGTGTGTGTGTGTGTGTGTGTGTGTGTGTGTGTGTGTGTGTGTGTGTGT
>NW_021604665.1:10474581-10492069 GCF_004785775.1 Grammomys surdaster | reverse complement strand
TGTGTGTGTGTGTGTGTGTGTGTGTGTGTGTGTGTGTGTGTGTGTGTATGCATGTGTGTGTGTGTGGAAATATCATAAACCCATTACTATTTATGCTTCCTTAAAACTTAATTATAAAGTAACACCAACCCTACGGATTATAGCTCTAAGTTTACTTAACATCCACTTACATTTAAAAAAAAACACTATAGGTGGTATGTGAGTCATGAGAGGCTGTTTTTCACCATTACTACGCATCAAAGACACCATTGATTAAGCTGTGTGATTGCTTTTCATTTGGGGGTAAATGATGACTATGCCAATTATTGCTTCCAGGAGTCTCAGATACAAACACACAGCAGAATAATCTCTATCTCTCTCTTCTTTTCCCCCTCCATCTCCCTCTCCCCTCTCCCTCCCTGCTCACACACACTCACAAAGTAAACAATCAGTATTAAATTGGGTCCAGAGAAAGATAGGGAGTTAATCTTATGATAGCATCCAAGACTAAATGTCTACGGAGAGTTGATTCCTCACGGGTCCCCTGGGAGCTGGTAGGAAACAAATGACTGAAAAGCAGTAGTCGCTTAGGAATTGAGAAGAATCATCAACTTAGTTAAAACGGAATAAAATACTTGAAGTCATTGGTTCTTGAAGTTTGACCTGAGTTTGATCCCATCTTTACTCCTTTACTGTGGGGTCTTGAGTAAGATGTTTCATCCTTAGAATGGAAATTAAAATACACTCAATCATATCATTTAGGTTATGGTGAGAAGGCTAGGCTGACTCCATGACAGGCTTCAAATTGACAGTTCACGAGACTGAGCCTAAGAACTGGGCTAGTGTGAGCAAACCTAGGCAAGTCAGTTACTAGGAAAAATATAAAAACCTCAGGCTTCGGCAACTAGTCAGAAACTGCCCTGCCATCAGAAGTTGCCCTGACAACCTGAAGCAAGGACAACAGGTCAGCAACAATTTCTAGACCTCACCAGCAACAGATTCCAGTCCCCATGTCCCAGTAATGGTTCTGGAATGTTCCTTTAGATGGAGCAAGATAAAGAATACCTACCCCATAATTCACCTAATGTGCTTTAAATTGAGCCTGGAAGCTCACTTGTTTGTCTCCATCTTGGAATGGGAAAGCCCAGCATGCTGGACCTCTGCAGAATAAAACATTCTTTGATTTCATTTACTTTTTGAGCCAAGGATATCACTCTTTAGTGAATCATAGACCGTTACAATGGAAAGAACTTAAAAATAGTACAGTTTATTGTATTCGCTATTGTAACTTTTATTTATTATCATCGTTATTATCATTATTACTTGACCAGAAAACTGGACCCTACCTCCCAGGATTTTATGAGTGAAAATCTAAATACTGATTCTTTTTATTTTGCTCTTTATGAGCTTGAGCATCAGGCAGGCTAATTAAATTGACAAAATCTCTAATTGTATTAAAAGGGAATAAATTCACCTTTCTTTATTTTATTATGAATAAGAAATAGCATTGTGCATGCAAAATGTATTACCTAAATAGACATCCAAAAATAATACAAAGAAAGGAAATATAAAAAAAAGAAGAAATTAAATTCTGTAACAATTTTTTTCCAGAAGAAAATAAACAATTTTGTTGGTTCTGTTGAAGTATCTTAGGTCTTCAAGTTGAATCTTTTAACAGTGTTTATTAGCTGAAGTCTTTTGCCTTGTTCCTTATCTTAGCCCAGTTTTTGTGTGTGTGTGTGTGTGTGTGTGTGTGTGTGTGTGTGTGTGTGTTCATACATATACATATCCAAAAATATATAAGGTATACTAGTAAGAATGTATATAGGGATCAGAGAATTATCTTCTATATTTTTCTTTGGTTGCTTTACACCTTGGTTTTTGAGATAGGATCTCTCACTGACCAGGGACTCAAGTAGGCTAGGCTGCATGGGCAGTAAACCTTAGATATTTGCCTGGAATTATAGGCATATACATCACTGCAACCAGGTTTTTAAAGTGAGTCTAGGAATTCTTGAGCACTTTCCTGATAGCCCACCACCCACATTTTTACTAGGAAAATTGAATTCCTTTTCAGCATTTTGAAGCAGTGTGTTGAAGCTAAATATCTGTGTGCCATTATTCATAATCAAGAGTTGGTAACAATAATATACATATTTATGAGGTTGAAAGGTCATATATATTAGTCAAATGTCCAAAGCTTGCTTCAAACTACCTCTACTCTAGAAGAAAGACCAAAACCTGATGACTGTCAGAAGATCCAAGCATTAGCAGAACACTGCTTATCTTTCTTGACTCAGAAGTACTACAGAGTCTATTAATCTTGCTGGGGAGCAAGTCAGTAAGTAATATTCTGTTCTGGCTAGATTTTTGTCGAATTTAGCATTTGAGAAAATGGACCCTCAGCTGAAGAAACACCTCCACCAGATGTATTGACCTGTGAACAAGCCGATAGGGCTTTTTCTTTATTAATGATTGATGTGGGAGGGCCTAGCTGACTATGGGCAGTGACTTTCCTTGAAAGGTGGTCCTGGATGGTATAAAATGTGAGCTTAGTAAGCAATGAGCAATTACTGGCCCTATTCTCCAGAATATCTGTGTTGAAATATATGTCCCATATCTTAACTTATACCTGCATTTGTAAACATTTTGAAGTTGGAACTATTGGAAAGTGTGACAATAAGAGAATGAAGTTTCAGTGGTGGTGGAGGGACAAGACAATGTTCCAGCCTGAATGATCAAAGCAGGCCAGCAGGAGGCCTGAGTATTTATGTTGAGTTTCAGGGATGTAAGCATACATACATATGTATGTATGTATATATGCTCTTCATCGTATATATGTCATATATGCAATATATATGATATATATGATAGATTGATCTTGATTGATTCTGGCTACCCTTTGCATGAAGAGTTCACACTTTTTATAGTAATTGAATGGGAATGTGATTAATGGGAAAGTGGGATTTATCCTTTGAGAGAAAAATATTACAGTTCAAATCTTGCACTAAAAAGCTTTTAGAATCTTTGTTTCTGTCATTTTTATAGTTTGTAATAAATTGAGAACGTGGTGCTTAAATGTGAAAGCAAGGTAGCATAAAATGAATGAAAATGGTCAGTAGACCAGAGGAAAGAAAAAAATCAAGATTCCCTTGAATGCTAATTGGGAAAATGATATTTGCTTCTAAGTACAAACTGTACCCACTAAAAAAAAAAATTCTGTAGTTGCTTTTCCTTAGCTCTAGAAATGTCTGCCGGCCAGAAGCTGAGAAACTTGTCCATTGTTTCCAATCCATGACCTTTTTGACTCTGCCAGCCCCTTCCTAGCCTGGACATCTAGATTCTTGCAGCCTTCCTTCCTGGCTCCAGTTCACTCTTGAATATTCTATTAGCATGCAAATGCCATCGTGACATTTAAGCCTTCTTCCTCTGCATTGAATAAAAGGGTGGAAAGGTCACTCTAACTTAAGAGTCAACTCTGAGGTCCTGAGTAAATCCCTGACTAGACTTGATCTCTTAATTTGAAATGCTTTTTGTATAGGAAGCACACAACCCAGGTTTGCAGTTTGTATCCTGAGTTCTAAAGCACTCAGTTCCCCACGTTTTTTTCAATGATGCCTTGAATCCTCTTCCAAGACCAGCTAGGACAGGAGGGGAAAAAATGGGAGGTGCAGATGTCTTTTTACCTGGTCAGTGCTGGGTCCTACATGTTGCTAAATAATCTGATGTACATCTGACTCCAGCCCGTTCATTCCACAGGAGAATACTGGCCCTATTCTCCAGAATATCTGTGTTGAAATATATGTCCCACATCTTAACTTATACCTGCGTTTGCAAACATTTTGAAGTTGGAACTATTGGAAAGTGTGACAATATGAGAATGAAGTTTCAGTGGTGGTGGAGGGACAAGACGATGTTCCAGCCTGAATGATCAAAGCAGGCCAGCAGGAGGCCTGAGTATTTATGCTGAGTTTCAGGGATTTTTACTTGGAAACTTCCAACCCATATTTGGACATTTTGCATTCTTATGGATTGTCACAGTCTTTTGGACCATGCTCAATTGTGCACGCTCGCGCACACACACACACACACACACACACACACATGTGTATGCACACAAACACACACACATGTATACTTCTGGTGTGTTGATATCCTGTGATCTTTTTAAAATAATGCATTTTAATACACAGTTGAGGTTGTTTGCAATTTTTTTGTCTGGTGAATAATCTTGAAAGATACTTCACATGTTTGTCAGGCCTAAAGTGACATCCCAAAATGGCAGTACCGGTGACAATGTCCCAAACAGAAGGAATGTTATTGGATAAACAAACCTAGGCTGGAGAGATGGTTCAGTGGTTAAGAGCACTGACTGCTCTTCCAGAGGTCCTGAGTTCAATTCCCAGCAACCACATGGTAGCTCACAACCATCTGTAATGGGATCTGATGTCCTCTTCTGGTGTGTCTGAAGACAGCTACAGTGTACTCATATACAATAAATAATTCTTTAAAAAAATAATAAAATAAAAAAAGTACCTGTAACCTATAAGCCCCTTGTCCAAGGACAGATACTTCCTGAGATGCTGTAGACTATTGATTATAGAAGATAACAAACCAGGTGTTTCCAATCCCCTAAACAAGTTGTTTGACCCAACTACACTGTATGTGCTTGATCATTTGTGGGTAGGACGTACGGAGGCAATATGTATGCTTGCCCTTGCCTAGGTATGGGCAATGGATACAAAGGCAGGAAGTACATCAAGATGTATGCTTGCCTTTGATTGTATCTGATAAGAAATACAGTGGCCCTATAACTTTGCCTTTTAAAGTCTTTACAAAATGTGACTCATGGCCACATTCCTGGGAACTCTGGAATGGACCTGGCCCAAATCCATTACTCTGACCAGTATTTAATTAAAGTTTGCTTCAGATTTGGCTTTAAATTCTTATAGTGGTCTTATTCTCAACCAGTTAGAAAGGATTTGGATATTACAATGAATATGAATATTACAATGTTTCATATGCATTCTAGCAATCTGCCCTCTAGAAACAAATACTACAGTCTATTTTTATCTTTTGTAAATTATTGGTATCAAGTTGAGATAATTTTTTAAATGTGTCAGAGATAATTTTTTTAAAAAATTAATATACATAATTAACTATTGTTAAGATCAAATTTTTGTATTATTAAAATGCTTTATTGTTTATCTATATTTGAACTACATTAGTTACTTTTGGAAATGTATATTTTATATATATTCATCCCTAGGTCACTGATAAAATGGGGAACTTACTCATTTGATTCATAGATAAATGAAACTTGTGTCTGTTCTGCTGTGCCTGGAGGTTTCTTATGGTCCTGCTTCCTTCTCTCAGCCACAGCCATTGTTGAGAATGGAATCCCATTGATACTTTCTATGTAACTGGGTATGATTCAAAGATACTGAGATGTGTGCTCAGATCTTTTGACTGCTAAGCGTATAAGACAGATTTCATGCTACTTCTATCATTTGGCATTGTTACTTTCCTATTGCTATGATTAAACATCATGACCAAGGCAATGAATAGAAAGAGGGGTTTATTTGGGCTCATGAGAGTTCATCATGGCAAGGAAGTATGGCAGAAAATGTCATGCAGGACAACAGGATCAGGAAATGAGAACACATTTCTTAAACGTAAGTATGAGACAGAAAGTCAAATTGGAGGTAAACACAAGGCTATAAGCTCTCAAAGATAACCTCTGTCAAAGTTGCATGTCCTAAATTTCTCCCAGAGAGTATCACCAACTAAGGACCAAGTTTTCAAATAATAAAACCTAGGGAGGACATTTCTCATTTAGTCTACCACATCCTTTTATAATGTTACCCCTTTCAGAGCATGAATAACTAGCTCTGTCTTTCATAAGATTTTTCTATTATCAGCTATCTTATCTTTTGTCAGCTTTTCTTCTAAACTCCATTCATGGAGTCTACTCTAATGACTAGGGGCACAGTTGACTGAAATTCAAGAAACTTAAGCATTTTCTACTGAAGTTATGCTAACATGTAACAGATGCTGAATATATAATGACAGATAAAATCCAAAATGATTCACTCTTGAGTGTAGCTTAAAATGTAAATAATATATTATAGCATTTATCTCAGTGTCATAATTTGCACCAAAACATTCCAATATTTCACTTTACGGGGAAATCGTCTTGAAAATATATATAAAAAAATACATTAATGATATTGATCTTTTGCTCTCATTTTTTCCTTCTAATGTCCCAGATGAAAATAGTTGTATAGAGAAGCTTAAATCTCAAGCAATATTTATGGAATTCCTATACCATGTCAGAAGCTTTTATGAGATCTGGAGATAACATCAGTGAATAACCATCAAAGGACTGTAATAGAGTGAGGCAGATGATGATGGAATGGATTGTCAAACCGAGATACTGAGAAAAATACAGCAGAGCTAAGGGATGAAGACAGGATGCTGTTGGGTTTTAGAGGGCCATTAGAAAGACTTCTCTGATGCAATGGCATGCCAATCATCTGTATACAATCCCTGTGGGAGATGCACTGGGAGAAAAATGGCAGGCTGCTCACACACAGCGTCTTCACTCTTACGCTTTGTGGCTAATATGTGTGATAATTATATGAATGCAGCAAGTGGACATGGAACCACAGAGCTCTAAGGAGAGAAAGATATAACAGGATGGACTTGGTGAGTATGTGATGCAATCTATATGTATAAGTGTTTGTCTAATATTTTGCGAGTAGCTTTACTTCTCAGTTTGGCAGTGCTGGCCCTTGATAATGTTGAACTTTATCTAAGCGTTACATTCCAGAATGATCCTGAAGATTAAGATACCTCTCTACCCATTTTGTATTATGACATGACTTCCTCCAAAGAACCCCTCGTCCCTATGTGACTTTATAGGATTTACAAGGTCAAACTCAGACAGAGATTCCTAATTCTTTTTCTTTTTTGAATGATTTGGCCTTATCAGAAAACCTTGACAAAACAGTGCTGGGCTTCTTCTACCCACAGCTATACACATCTTTTAGCAAACCCACAAAATCTCAATATTCCCCACTTTCTACATGAGTATACATTCACAGATAAACTGTCCAAAAATGTCACAAACTCATCCTGTACCTCTTATCCAAGTCTTCTTGTTCTCATTTACCCTTTACACCTGCCTGTGAGACCATTGGTGACCATTCAGTCATCTTCTCCTCAGTCCCATTCTTTTCCATATATTAGACTATTCTTTTTTATCCACTTGAACCTTTTCTAAGTCTAAATTTATTTCACTCCTATAAACCTTTCTAAAGCTCTAGATTGTGAATGTACATTTAAATATTCATTTCTATATCCAACCAATATGCATTATATCAGGTTCCATTGTTAATTCCTTGAGGTGGAGTAAATAAACAAACAAAAAAAGAAAACCAAAACATAAAACAAAATAATCTCATCCCCTTCCCTGTGAAAGGTTGAAATCAGACTTGAGGAAGATGGTGGTTTGAATAAGATTGCCCCCCTTCACAATCTCTTATATTTGAATGCTTAGTCACCAGGAAGAGTGGAAGTCTTTGAGAAGATCACAAGGATTACAAGGTATGGCTTGGTTCGAGGAAGTGACTCTAGGGATAGGCTTTGAGGTTTCAAAACTTATGCCAGGCTCAATCTTTCTCTCTCTGTGTCTCTGTCTCTGTCTCTGTCTCTGTCTCTGTCTCTGTCTCTGTCTCTCTCTCTCTCTCTCTCTCTCTGTCTCTCTCTCTCTCTCTGTCTCTCTCTTTCTCTCTCTCTCTCTGTCTCTCTGTCACTGCCACTCTCTGTCTCTCTTTCTCTCTCTCCTCTCTCTCTCTTTCTCTCTCTCCTCTCTCTCTCTCTCTCTCTCTCTTACACACACACACACACACACACACACACACACACTGTAGCACCACCATAATGAGAATGGACTAATTAAATGCTTACTTTTATAAGAGTTGTCTTCATCATGGTATCTTTTCATAACAATAGAACAGTGACTAAGACAAGAAGATAGATCAAAACTTAATACAATAATTGATACTTTTATGCAATGGAAATATTTAAAGTTAGAAAGTGAAAGCTAGCTTGTGATTTTGAGAGGGTTACATTTTAAATCAAATTGGCCACGGGTATAGTTAAATTATTTCTGCACTTTAGAATGTAGAGTTTGTAGTTTTTCAGTACCAATAGCTGTAAATGGCAGTAGTCAAGGCTTACAAATGCCAGTGGTGTCCAAGGTCAGCAAAGCATGTCCTCCGATCACCTGGAAAAGTATTCAAAGCAAAATTACTGAAGTTAGTTAGAATAATTGTGAGATTTCCAATTTGCATTTTCAAGACAAAGTCCTATTCCAAACATGTTAGTATAGTAAGTAAAGATGTTACCTAAATCAGTCAGTCATCACTAGTTTGAGGCTCCTTAAACAAAATCAAGTGTCTTGGGGTGTTTTGTAGCAATATATATTTATAAATTGTATAATTTAATTTAAGCATTTTCATGTTTAATGCTTTTTGCTATATATCTATCAAACTCAGTACTTAAAAAAGTAATAATGCTCACTGAAGTTTTAAAGGCAGCAACATGCAATTCTGAAGGCTTAGATGCCATTATTGTGTTTCAAACCTAGGAGAGGGGCCTGAGGTACATATTTAACATACTAAAGTGGACTTGGCCTCCAAGTTCTCCCAGCATCCCTCAGTCCCTACCTGTTATAGGGCATGGCTAACATACCCTCCCCTCTGCCCTGAACTTTTCAGACTAGAGTCTGAACTTCCCCTTCCCCACAAACACTTTCCTATATAATTCAGACATGCAGACATGCTGGTCTCTTGCCCTCTCTCTGAATTTTCTTTCCCCTGTCTGTACACATTCTTTCTTTCCCCCCTTTTCTATGCCTCCCTCCCCATGGTGACTTTCCCAACATCCATATTTATGGATTAATTGATATTATTTATAATTACTTGGTGTTTATCAACAGATTATTCCTTATGTAGTTAGGTAACACAAATAAAATAAAGATATAAAGATATCCAACATTTACCAGATTGAGAAAATATAAATTCAATGTAAAAACTCATATTTATAGGAAGGCAGCTGAAAAAAATCCTAGGTAGTCTCTTCCCTATCCCAACATCCATTGTATATTTCTCCATAAATTCCATCAATACCTAATTCCCTTTCTTATAACTGGATTTAAAACAATAGCATTGAGGTTTCAAATGAATGGTACTCACAGAATAAAAAAGATGTGTTAGAAACACTTTATCAGAATTTATAACAAAATTGACATTTACAACTACAGCTTTACCTGCCTTAAAAGCTTAACAATAGTTAGTTGATATTTAATCTCTCTAATGTTCAAGACCTCTCAAGAGGCAGTAGATATGAGGCCACTGCTAAGCCAAAGACTTTATTGATGCCTTGACCCTTCACAGAAAACTAAAGGCAACCAAAAATTCTGAGAGTGAGAGAAATAGTCTTTCCCAGGAAAAAGCATACTAACTATACAAGTAACATTATTAAGACTAATCATATTGATTTATGTATTTATCATATATACACATACATACACGCACACGCACAAGCACATGTGAGCATATACAGAAGTAAAAAAGAATTAAAAAGAGGCCAGGAATTTGAACAAGAACATGGAAGACTATATGGGAGGGCTTGGAGAGAGGAAAGGAAAAGAAAAAAAATATGTAATTATAATCTCAAAAAAATAAATGATTTTAGTTTTTTAAATTCTGTTATAATTATGTGTGTGAGCACGAGTCTATGAGGGCTATAAACATTGGATTCCCTGCAGCTAGAGAAACAGGCATTTGTGAACTTCGTGATATGAATGCTAGGATCTAAACTTGAGTTTCCTTGAAGAACAGTATATGCTCTTAACCTGTGATCTATCTCCCCAGTCTACTGCTACTTTTTTTTCTTAATTGTAATAGTAGATTATTAATATTGCTGAATTTTTCAATATTTTCTAAGTTCTTCTTTATAATGCCTAGAGTAACTCCTTATCTATGGAACATTTCATAAGAATATACAGGGGAAAAAAATATACAGGATAATTGAGACTGTTTTGTTAGACAAATCAGTTAATTCATATTTCATACTATTCTTGGGAAGCAGAAAGAAATCCTTGAGTTTGAATTTGTTCTTTCAATATTTCTATTTAGTTCTCAACAAAGCAAAATTTAAATGAGCACAGGAACCTCCTTATTCCTTGGATTCCTTGGTCTATGGCCCACCACTGTCTGGGGAATACATATTGACACATGGAAGTAGCCAGGATTGATCCACCTTTTCTAGTTAGCTCATCAGCATTGTCTGAATCTCCATGGTTACTTCAGGCAGGTGTTGGCTGGTAGACTGCTGAATAGATGACTAGATGTTAATTGTTCTGGGCAATTGAACAATAATCAACCCAAGTAAGAATTTAAGCTTCAAGTAGTTGAATATTGGCTCTGTACCCACAGTCTCTGTTGTAACACCACTGGAAATTAAAAAAAGAATTGTACCATCCATTGATGGATAGGTTGTCTAGATGCTTGGGCCATCACCTATTTTTCCAAGTGGAAGATTTAACAGAGAGTGGTATTGTTCTGTTTGAGAGTGCTAGTGACCAAGATAATTCCACAGATATAATGTGTGACAGCAGATCCAAAACTGCTGGCTGTATTTACAAAGGTGCACTTTCCTGTGGGGATTTTGCCAAGGGACAGATTGTACTAAAATCCAATTTAGAAAACAAACAGCGCCTGAATCCTACCTGGGTTTGCTAATTTCAGCAATATTCAATGGTTTCCATTTGGAATTGTTTTTATTTACCTTGCTGAGACAATTATTTTGTCATTGGAAAACCTTCCAGAGCAAATTAAATTCCTAGCAGCAGCACAAACATCAGTTATTGATCTATTCATCCAATAATTATTGAGGCCTGTTTTTATTGTTTGTGGTGTGTGTGTATGTGTGTGTATGTGTGTTATGATACTACAGATAAAGTGGTAAAAAAAAGGATTCAATCTTAAAAAGCATTTCTCTTTAGCAGAACATTTAAGTAAACACTTGCAATTGAATACAAAATTGTTGTGCATAATGTTTGGTCAGGACAGAGACACCAATTTTAGAGCAATTTGACCAATCTTGTTTGCACATGGTTCCTCAAATGTGGTAGCTAAACTTAAATAGAAAAAAAACAAGTAAGAACTAGTCAGATGATGGTATGAAAATGCAGACTGGTGTGTCTTGTGCCCCAAGGACTCACATTTGAAAAGTTTCTGAACTAAGGAAGAGCATAAGATGACCTTATGGACATTATCTTTCATTCCAAGATCCTATGAACAGTACTCAAAGGCCATGGTCCTTGTCAATCAAGAAAAGCATTTGGCATCTCTTCCAAGTTCCAAGAAGGGCTATTGAAGTACCATTAGCAGAAGCCAAAGATAAATCCAGATATTTAGGGATGCGGAGAATATTAGAAAGAAATATTCCAACCATTTAAAACTTAGATATTTGTTTAATCTACTATAATACTACTATATAGATTATTGATGCTAGAAGCTTATAGCACAGATAGCCAATAGTTCCTTGAGCTCTTAGGAAATGCTGTTGTGATGAATTCCAGTATTTGTTAAAATATGACCATGCTTTGTATTCCATAAGAAGTCTGTCTTTATCTGCAGACTGAATGAGCTGGTGAAGATCTTTATTACATAATCTATTTACTTTTTAGAATTAGTAAATAAAATTATAATAGAATAGTTAAGATATTTTAGTGTGGAATGAACCTCATTTAAAAAAATTGCTGTCAAATATAATGGATAATTACATTTAAGCTTACCTTCCTTTATAAATCTAATTCTTTCCATAATTACCTGAGAAACAAATAATAGTTTTATTGGAATATATGACACTAGTCTTTAGACACTCTTATAAATATTATTAGTTTATTTATACTCAAACATTCAGATCATTGAGGGCCCAGTATCTAAATGAAACAAACTCAAGGTATTTAAGACCCAGGATTTACTCAACCTCTAGACATTGAAAATGTAAACTTTTAAAAGCTATATGTAGTCTAGCTATGTCCCAGAGTGGCACCATCCAAACAAACATGGTTCAACCACTAAATGGTAAAGAACTCATCTCTTAATCAAAAAGATAAATCATGATGGGAAATGTTAGAAAAACAGTAAAAGTAAAGTTTAAAAAATGGAAATAAAGAAAACAATGTGGATGACTTGCATTAAAACTACTAGTTTATTTCATGCATGCTTTATAAAGAGTTTTGTCCTTTTCTCTTCCTCCTGTGGCCCTTGCTTGTACTCTGAATGACTTCTTCTATATTGTCTTCCACATTTACAATCACTTCTTCCCCCTCTCATCTCTCATTTCTCTACTACTGCAGTATCTATACTAGTCTAGTTTCTATACCAGGGAGTGACACAGTATATATGTCACATTCTTTAGAAAGGGACACAAATGAAGAAACAGTTGAGTCATGCCCAGTCTCCTCATGGATCACCTAGTGGAGTATGCCAAGAATGTGGATTGTTCACGTCCATTCATATTCTTAACAAAGTTACAGAAATTCTAGTATGTCAACACAACTAGATAACTTGCTATAAGGCACTTAAATTTAAAATTGCAGTAAATTTATCAACAGAAGAAGCCAGCACTATTATGAATAGACAACTAAATTATCTCCTAGACTTGAATTCGTTTCTAGGCTGCTCCAAATTTTACAGCAATGCTCTGCCTCCCCTCACTAGCCATATGCTACCCTAAGTCTTTGCATAGCTCATGTTCTTAACAATTAAATCAAATCCTTGAAATTGCAGATAATTGTGTTGCTAATTGCCAAAAAATATACCTATAAATTAAAACACAACAGCAGTATTATGATCACTCAGGAATATGGAATTCATAATTAAAGACAGGATTCATCAAAAGAAAAAAAAAACAGAGACCAAGAAGAGTGCTCAAACAGTGGAATTGTTATGTTTTTGTTTCTGAGAAATATCCAAGAACACTGGTTCTTTCTAGGTCTTCATATTTTAAAAAGGACCTGGACAGCTGGTTTTGTTTATACTCTGGCAAAAGTTTTGGTTTACTGTTAGAAAATTGTAATAATGTTAGAAATAATGTCAAAGCCAAATGTTTACAATATAATTGCAGCTCTCCAGACAATTTATGTGGGTGGTGAAAATGAAAATCAGACAACTTATCAAAAGATGTTTAGCACTTTTGTTTAAGTGGGAAAGTAAAAGCGTTATTTCATAGTAATCATTACAATGAAAGTGTCTTTAGGTTCTGTGACCACTTATAATTATGTTGAGAGTGGTGCTTAATGAAGGTGGCTATTTTGGAAACAGTACCAAATTAATCAATGCACAAAATACAAAAAAAGTGAAAGTTGCTGTTTTAAGATCGAAAGTATCTACATTAGTATATATCTCTGATTAGGTCTTTTGTTTTCCTTTGAAAATTTACAGCTGTTTTATCAATTGTTCCCACCAACAATGAAATGCTTCTATAATCTTGACTTAGATTGTGGTATTTTAGTTGTACTGCTTCAATCTCCTTTATGCCCAGCAATTATTTGTTATAACATTGCATTTTTTAATGAGTAATTGTGGGGCATATGAGGTATTTTGAGGTTTCATCCAGGGTTTTACTGGGTAGCCCTGGCTGACCTACAACCCATTATGTAAACAAGTATGTCTTCAGATTCACCTGCCTCCAAAGTGCCAAGATTAAAGGTGTGTGTCACCCTACTTGTCCTTAAATTATTAATTACATGTACCTCTCAAAAATGGCAAAAGTGGTCATATTTGTATGACCATATTCTACTCCTTGACTTTACATTTCTCAAAAGCACAGTAACTAATCTTCCCACATCTACTTTACAGCATTTTCTCCTACTTTCTGGATGGATGGTTTTCTAGTGGTAAGTTTCTCTTCACTAATATCACTGACATTTTCGTTTCTCAATTATTTAGACTTGATCCATTCAGGATCACTCAGAAGTGGATGTCTTGAGCAGGACTAATTCCATCTCAGGTAATTTTTCAGCAATTTACACGTTAGTATCTATTCTTTTTAATGATTCCACATAAAATATTAGCAGTAAATAGTGGGATATTTTAGAGCACTTAATGCTCAAATGACTTGCAAATGATTCTTCTTGTAAAAATGTCCAAAGAATTCTGTCTCTAAATTGGAGTACTCAGTACTTGCCTGAATATACAGGTTCATTGACAAGAATTGGTGTATGGATGCTTTGTTAAGATTCTCATTCATTTCCCACTCAGTGTTTTAACATTGCTAGACTGATTACTTTCCAGCCCAGGAATGCAATTCTTTTCTCTCTACATGGCTGCTTTTGTTACATTTTTACACCTGTATAATAAGTACTTCTTATAGCCGAAGGGTTAGATCATTAATTTAAAGACAACAGCAAGGAGTCCTGAGCATTTCTCTAAATAGAAGCTTGTTCCTCAGAAACAGAACTTCTTCCTTTTTAAAACAATAAAATTAGTGACTTGGAATCATATTGCCTTTATTTATCTATTTCCAGAACTACAGTGATATAATTAAATGAGACTAAGGAATTTGATTCATGTCAACTCTTCTCCTCCCCTAAATTCATCAAGGCAACTGGGGGAATAATTGTATAGAAAATATTAAATTTGATCCAGGTTGATGTTAGATCTCATTTTTATATGTCATGTGGCATCTTCTTATTCATTGATTTTTCCCTGGAATAGGGATGTTTATAAATCAAGAATTCATGTAGCATGGCTCCTGAACAAGTCTTCCATGAAAAGCAGGCATAAGCATGGAACTCAGTACCACCCTAAAAGAGATCCAATTAGAAACATAGTAAACACAGAAGATGGAATTGCATTAGAAGAGAAAGAATCAACAATAATTTAGGAAAACAATGAAGAAAATCTACCAGATTTAAGTTAATTAAGAGTCAAATAAAAGGTATAGAATAGTATTTATTAGAGGCCTTTTAAGAGTGACACTCATTAGTAGACAGTCATTAGCTGCCAGACATTTCATATTTTAATTTATGTAAACTAAAATACCCAGTTATTTGTAAATCTATTTTTCACAGGATAATATTCAGAGTCTTATAAATAATTGCTAATTGGGCCAGTTGAAATATGAATCCAGAATTATTTTCTATTAAAGCCTGGCTTTTGATTGCTATACCATGATTTTGTGGGGCTGGAGAGATGGCTCAGAGGATAAGAGTGCTTGTTGCTCATCCAGAGAACTATAGTTTAATTAAAGCTCCCATAAATGCCTGAAACTCTAACTCTGGGAGATATCACATCCTCTTCTGACCTCTGAGGGCATGTTCCTTCAATGTGTATACACACAAACACACACACACACACACACACACACACATAAATAAAAATAGTCTTTAAAAATGATTTCAGCAATGGGTAATTGAATATTACATTCTTTTGTTCTGTTTTGTTTTTGTTTTTTGAGACAAGGTTTCTTTGTATAGTCCTGGCTGTCCGGGAACTCACTCTATAGCCCAGGCTGGCCTTAAACTCAGAAATCTGCCTGCCTCTGTCTTCCAAGTGCTTTGATTAAAGGCATGCGCCACCACTGTCAGGTTTGAATCTTATATTTTTAATGTGGCCAGATAAATGACAAGGCCAGGAGGGTTAATTCTCAAAGGGAGAGATAATATAATACACTGCTTTATTCTTTGACACAGATCAGAATGTACACAGATGTTGAAGAAATATTTTTTTGTACACTGTGTAAAGATGTTTCTCTATCCTTCCTTGCCCGCCTAAGGCTCCTTTTTATTGGTTAAAATAAAAAGCCAATGGCCTAAAGCAGTTTTAAGTTTTAAGTTTTAAGTAAGGTGGGACATCTGGCAGAGAAAGGAACTCTGGGAAAGAGTGAGAGGTGGGAGATTCACTACACCCATTTGGAGGAGGTTGGATTTATAAAACTGAGGAAAGATAACCAGCAGACATAGTATAGTATAAACAGGTTAATATAAGTAAAGAACTAGTTGGGGAGCAAGCCTAAGTTAAGGCACAAAGCATTGTAAATACATATAAGCATCTGTACCATTATTTGGTAACTGTGGCTGGCATAGAAAGGACCATGGTTACTCACCAAGTGCTAAACAAATAACTTAGATTCCATTTTGGGGGTGCAGAAGGAACCTGGACAAAATAGGTTTCCCTTAGTAAGCCCTGATAAAGTCCCAGAACCTTCATCTTTTTATATAACAACTTATATTTTAATTGTGAAATGGTGTTTTTCCCTCTTTTTAAGAGTTCAAGAAAAGCTGAAAGTGGGATCCAAAGCCAATAATGAAAGACATATCCGTTTATGGTGGCCTCAAAGCCTGCTAATATCTGTGTAGCTATCAGAATTCCTTTGGCAGATTACATCACATAAGCTGGTAGAGTTGGAATGATAGATATGTGGACATTCTTGGTGTGGAAATTTTATTAAGATGTACAATGATGTGCCCTTCGCTGTAGGTACCTTAGATGCCAATAAGAATTCTCTGTGAAAGGAGATAAAGTATGTGTAAGTCTTCATTGAATGTTACTTTATTATCTCTGTATTCAGAATATTGAAATAGTTTTTATGGGCCTTTTTGCTTCAGAAAAATCAGTGAAGGTTTAGGAAGTTATATTTGTTTACTACTTACAAAGATGAGAGGTGCTGTCTGGGGAGGAGATAAAGATTCTACAATAATCTGTCTAATCACAGTGTTTGGAATGACAAAAAAAAAAAACCTGATTGGAGGAGTACTATCAAGAGGTTGAATTTAAGTCATTTGAGTTCAAATGTCAGCATCTCATTGGCAACTGTAAGTGCCAGTCACCAAAAGATGGCATCACCCAAGAACTAGAGTATCATTTGTAAGACACAGTTTATACCCATGTAAAATGTGAATTAAAAAGTAAAGTAAAATGCCTCTGGTTGTTGATAAAGAATAATTCTGAGTGTGGTTATGTTAATATTTCATAATTCTGTTTCTTAGTCTTATAACTATGTCATACTTCTCTTCATCTAAACTTAATTATTTAGAAAAAGGATTTTGCTAAACTACATAAATATCTAGTGTTCCTTTGTCTAGTAGAATTTCACTTTGAGAACGTATGCCTGAATATCCAGAATGGATAGAGTCTAAGTTAAATAAATGGCACATTTCTAGTGCAAGAACATCTTTCTGAAGCCTCCATAAATCCTTTTCTTCCAACAATATTTATTCTTTTTTGATTTGTTTTATGACACTAATAAGGGAAAAATGTATTTAGAAATACTATTATGCACCTTAAATCCCAGTACTCAGGAGGCAGAGACAGGCAGATCTCTGAGTTCAAGACCAACATGGTCTACAGACTAAGTTCCAGAACACCAGGTCTACACATTCTCTCTCTCTCTCTCTCTCTCTCTCTCTCTCTCTCTCTCTCTCTCT
>NW_021604665.1:10325929-10474571 GCF_004785775.1 Grammomys surdaster | reverse complement strand
CTCTCTCTCTCTCTCTCTCTCTCTCTCTCTCTCTCTCTCTCTCTCTCACCCCTCCCTCCCTCTCTCACTCCACCCCCTCTCTCTGACTTGAAAAACAAGAAAAAAGAAATATGATAGTGTTTTAACATTCTTATATACCTATGAAACACTAATGTACTGAAAATGTATACACAGCACTCAAAAATTTCTAGATAAAATGCTTATCCAACACTACAGTAATAACACTTCTCTACTGTACAACTAAACTGGAATAAAATAAAGCAGGGATAAGTGTTTAACTTTAGAACACAATTGTGTGAGTGAGAGACAATTGGGGAGCATTAATATTTTCATGCATATGTGTGTAAATATGAACGGATCAGGAAAAGTTTCAAAATGCATTTGTTAATTATAGAATTGATTTTGCAATTAAATGTGTTTTTAAATGTAATTATACATTTTGAGGCAAGATGCATTAAATTGCCCTATGTTAAGAAGTTATTTAAAAATAGTTCTATCACTCAAAGGAAGTTAATTTTTTGATTCAAATATGAGCATATGTATGTTAAGGTATGTAAAGCAAATACAATTATCTCAGAAATAACAATTATCTTTCAGTAAATGTATTGTGAGTGTGCAATAAAATGTGTAAACTAAGTTACATTGCCAGTGAGAGTGCATTTGAAAACTACTATCCTTCAAATTCCCCCTCATTCCCTCTGCCCAGTGAAACCATTCACTACTGATTACATTAATGTGATTTCCCAAATTGTCTCCAAGGTCCACAGCAGTATTGGCCAGTATATGAAATATAGATGATTGTAATTTATATTTCCTTGGCTTGTCTCTGTATAGACACATATAAAGAGAAGCTAGTAATATAGAGCATCACCTAAAATTTGCTGCTGCAAAAAATTCAAAATATAGTTTGGAAATTAAAGAAGAGTCTAGTTCTGTAAACTATGTGTGCTAGAAATCAGAGAGCATTGTTTATACTTGAACAAAGACTGTTTCTCGCTGTGGTGTATTCAGCACCTAGGAGAGCTCCTTAGCTTGTAGTCATTTAGTAAATGAACACTTGGCAAGAAAAGAAAGAAATGATTCTCTCAAACAACACTCCTTGTGCAGTTTACATTAGTTTCCCATTTAAAATATTACTCATACTGGAACTTGAAAGGTAACACAGTTTGAATCACATAGCGGCACAAAACAAGTTTTATACCCAGATCTACCTGTCATGAAAGACTGGAGTTATGTTGCTGGAAAAATGGCAAAATTTGTTTGAAATGATTTACTTTGGTTCCAATTTGAACAAAAATAAATAGCCTAAGAAAAATGTCCAGAATTATTTTCAATTGTTTATACATTGGAATAAGTAATATAATTGGTCATGTTAAATCTTAATTGTTGAGACTTATGTACCTGTGTTATAAGCAGATAGACCATCCCATATAAACATTCAGTTGTCATTAATGGAATGGTAGCACTTTCTTTTTGTTGAGAATGAACAGAAGGAAGAAGTTACTCTCAACATCCCACAGTTTTACATTCAGCAATAGAAAATGTCACGCATAAGATTCACACTTGACCAAAATAGTGACAACTGCAGCCTCAAAACCCTACAAAGAAGACTTATATAAAGCCAGAAAAAATAAGCAACACCATGAAACGTTTGTGAAAATGAATTACTTTATAGACATTGTGAACTTGTACTCTTAGACTGAAATAACTTTCTGTATCAGAAAATATTTATATTATCTTTATAAATAGCCTAGTATGGATTATATTTTTTAAAAATCAAGATCAACAACATAATTACAAAATTATAAAATAATATCATTTATTCAAAAGCAAGGCATATCATCTTACAATAACAATGAAACTAGATGTCTCATTTACTTATATAAAGACACATTTATCAATGTTGCATATTTAGCACAATGCTTGCAGTATAATATAATACTGCAGTAGAGGAGATGCAACATCAGACATAAATTTATTCTCAATAGTATGAGTTTAGGAGACTCAGAGTTAATACGGATCTAGTTCTAGAATAGCAAATTGGAGAACGTTTAAATAATTGTCAATATGCATTTAGTCAAATTGCATCAGGAAGAAAGTTGTTTGGCATGCATATGTTCCCATTCTTCTCCAAATGCCCTTAGACATGAACTCTTTGATATTATGATTAGGAGGTGTGGCCTTGTTAGAGGAAGTGTGTTCCTGGGGGTAGGATTTTAAGAATCAGAAGACCATGCCAATCCCAGACTCTTCCTCTCTCTGCCTATGAATTAGAATGTAGCTTTCAATTAAGCTCTAGAAACTGCCTGCAAGCCACCATGCTCCAATGATGATGATGGACTAAACCTCTGAAGCTGTAAGCAAGACTAATTATATTCTTTCTTTGTAACAGTTGCTGCGGTCCCAGTGAGGATCCAATATTGATAGTGTGGCAGAAGCCAGAGTCCTCAAACCACACCAATGACTCATTGCAATAAACATTTGCAAGTAAAGCCATTTGACAAAATAGAGTATGCTGTGTGAACCACTGCAGCTTCCATGGTGAGGTTTTTAATTTTTTTTTTTTGCTTTTGTTGTTGATGTTGTTTGTTTTTTTGTTTGTTTGTTTGTTTGTTTGTTTTGTGGGGGATGAGGTAGCAAAGGTTGAGGCAGATATGAAGAAATGGGGAGATGAATGGGATTGGGGTGCATGATGTGAAATTCATAAAGAATCAATACAAAAGCCAAAAAAAGAAAAAAAAAGAATAAAGAAAATGCCACAGGGATTGTAGTCATGGTATCTCTCATAGTAATAGAACAGTGACTAAGACAGATGTTGATACCAGGGAATGGGAGATTTCTGTGACAGGACCATCCATGTTGTTTATTGTAGGACTATGAAAGACTTCGGGACTTTTGACTAGGAAAGTGGCCAGATATTTTCAGTGATGCTTGATGGGCCACCAAGTTCAAAGTGGCCTGAATTGACTTTCCATCATAAGCTGTGTGTTATCTGACCCACCAAATCATAAACTAGGATGTGCACAGTCTTAATCTATTACCAAATGGAAGCAGTACATACTTGATTGTGTCTGAGCAAGTCCTGAAGGCACAAGCAAGTGATTGGGTTAATGTGTGGTCTCGCCATGGGTAAGGGCCACTCCAGGAGACAGAAGCACAGGAAGTTTGACTGTGTTCTCTCCCATGCAGGGCACAGGGCAGGGGCCAGGCTATGTGAAGACGTAGTACTCCACTCAAGGGTGGGGGAGCACAGTCTGAGGTCTCATGGGGAGCCAAAGCTCTTGGCTTGGGGGTCTATGGGCCAAAAGGAGGCCAGGGACAGCTGGTTCTCAAGCAATTGGGCCCCCAGGTGCCACTGGGGGACCATATTGGGGATGAGAACAAAGTTGGGGCATACGGGCTGGATTGGACCTTGACCAAAGGGGCGAGAAAGAGACAGTGCTCCCGCTGTGCCCAGGAATGAGAGTTCTTGGTTTGGTAGTGGCTGGCTCGGCCTGCTTCCTTGGGTTGGGTGGCTGGTAGTCTCCGTGGCTGGAAACACAGAGAGGTTATGATGGAAAGTAGATGTAAAACTGTACTCCAGTTTCATCAGGGTGGGCCTGAGGTTAAATACCTTTTACAAGGAGGAGTGTCTGAGAAGGAATATTTAACTGGCTACACCCCTCTGGCCTTTAGGTACCTCATTAATATGGAGATCTGTATTAAGGCTCTGTGGCCTGTAGCTCCTCTACCTGTGGAGCGGCTAGTGAGCATTGCCCTACATGAGGAGAGGACCCAAATCTATGGAGGGCTGTGGCTTCATGTGGGGAACCTGGAGTCTGGAAGTCTGTCAAAATCCATGCTGTCCCTTAGGATGGGGTCTCTGGCAGTTTCTAGCCTGTACTCAACCAGAAATCAAGTTGCCTTTCATGGTCCTATAGCAAGTTACATGAAGAATTTGCCCAAATGCCTGTGTTTTCTCTTATTACAATGCCATATGCTCCCAAGCATGCACCTATAGCCTCATTGAGTGTTTCTGATGATGGGTAGACTGAGGAAGAGAAGACTAGGATCTGGTTCACTGATGGTTCAGCATGTTGTGTAGACCTACCCAGAAGTAAACAGCTGCAGTATTACAACCCCTTTCTGGGACAACCCTAAAAGAAAATCTTCACTCTATGCAGGACATAGGGCAGTATAATCATGGTCATACATTTTGTTTGAAAGGAGAAATGGCCAGATGTGCTATTGCTCACTGATTCATGAGCTGTAGCAAATGGATTAGCTGGCTGGTCAAGGACTTGGAAGTAGCATAATTGGAAAATTGGTGAGAAAGATATCTGAGAAAAATATGTGGTAGATACCTCCAAATTGGTGAAGGATATGAAGATATTTGTGTCCCATGTAAATGCTTCAAAAGGTGATTTCAGATGGGGAGGAGTTCAGTAATCAAGGGACAGGAAAACCTGTTCTGTGAACAGTTGGCCACTTTCCCCAGCCATCCCTGTCATTGCCCAGTAAGTTCATGAGCAGAGCAGCCATGGTGGCAGAGATGGAAGCTATGCATGGGCTTAAAAGTATGGACTGCCAGTCAACAAGGCTGATCTGGCTGTGACTACAGCTGAGTGCCAGATATGCCAACAACAGAGATGAACACTGAGCCCTAGACATGGCACCATATGCCAAGGTGATCAGCCAATGATCTGGTAGCAAGTTGGCTACTTTGTACAACTTCCTGTGTGTAAAGGACAATACTTCATCCTTACTTGATTGGATACCTATTCTTGTCATTTGCATTTCCTACATGCAATGCTTCTGCTAAAATCACCATATGTAGACTTACAGAATATCTTATCCAGAATAATAGTATGCCATGCAAAATTGCTCTGACTAAGGAACTTATGTCACAGCCAAGGAGAGCTACAGACCAGACATGGAATCAACCCAAGAGAGAGAGGTGTGCTGCAGTGAACAAAGCTAAAATAAATTGGAATTCTGAAGAACTCTATCAAACATGGAGAGGTAGAATTTGGAGTTTGTCCTGCTAGTTTTTAGTTTAACTTTGGTCCAGTATTGTAGTAGTTTGAATGATAATTTCCCTCATAGGCTCATAGATTTGAATGCTTGGTCATTATGGAATGTCATTATATGACAAAATAAGGAAGTATGACCTTCTTATAGGAATTGTGTCTCTGGAGATGGTTTCTGAAGTTTTTTTCAAATAACTCATTACTAGAATGATAAAATTTTTTAAAAAGGGATACATACTACAAGACTATAATTTTATAATAAATTCTGCACATAAAATATATGCATTATTAACATGATTAACTAATGACAATAAGTTGTACATTGCTTGACACTTGTCCTGGTCACAGAACACATTGGTACAAGCTAATGTTTGTTTTGGTCTGAGGAAGAAAGAAGTAGCGTGACTACCATGATCTGATATGATAGATTGAACTTGAAAAGGACTTCAGTTAGGAAAACATCATAGCAATACAGGATGACTATGGAAACGATGGGCAGAAAGTAGGTATATAAATACTAATGTTTTAGGTTGAGATGTTAAGGAAATGGAAACAAGGGCATATTGGCAAATTTTGCAGCATCATGACAAAATAACTTACATATGCAACTATGAGAAGAAAGGTTTATTTTTGCCTAGAGTTTCAAAGGAGGAATTCCATAGTAGCTTTGCTGTTGACTTAGAGTATCACTGAAGCAGCAGCATGTAGAGGAGAAGGGTTTCTACCTTATGCAGCCATGAGACAGAGTACAAGAAAGAGGCCTCAGCAAAGCATGTCTTCAGTGACCAGCATCTGCCTTCCATGTCCTACCTTCCACAGCTTCTTTGAGCTCCTAACACAGGACCACCATCTGGCAAGGAAACATTAAACACATGAGCCTGGAATGGATATTCCATACTCAAGTCAAAGTAGGGTAACATGTAACAGTCTCAACAAGTAAAAATCTTTGACCTTAAAAGCTAAAACTAAGTATATATTTCAGACAATAAAACAAAAAGGGAAATGTAGAGGCCTAGATAGTGGGCTTTGGCTGTACACTGTCTTCTGTCTCTTAACTACTACAAATTGCTCTGAAAGTTAATTACCTGGAACATTGGTTAACCACTTACTATCTCAATATTTTCATCCATTTTGTGGTATTTCTGAAATGATCTGTTCCATAGAGTTCTGATATATATATTATTTTAAATATATCACTTACATAAAACATAACAGGTATATTTAGTATGTGATATGTGACTTTCTAGCTACAAGTATCTGAATGTCACAATAGATGCCTACCATTTAGTACTATAATTGGCACATTGTTAATGGTTATTTGTTGCTAACTGTAGCTATTAATTATCTCAGCAATAAACAATCCAACTTCAAACCTTTAGAGCAATTGCATGTCTTTATGTTCATATTGATTGACAGTAAGGTATGGAAAAGTGTGCTTCCCTTTTCATCATTAAAAGCATTCTTTCCACTGTTTTTAATCTTCAAGATTTGTCAACACCGTATGCACTGCTTTCATGGTTGACTTATCCACAACAACTTGACTCCCTCCACCAGGATACATGTTACTTGAAAGCCACAGTGGTCAGACTGCATTTCTTTGTTTTGTGGATATTTGAAGCCTTGTTTAGCAATACATCCTTCCTGAAGAAGTTAGTTAATTGTTCCACAGCGGTGTTCTTGCTTTTCCTTTAATGACTTCTCTTTATGTTTTTCAATTCACTCTGCAGATACTTGCTAATATCTTCCATCCAGGAATAAGACTTTGATTGAACTCTGATTGATACTAGTCCTGTCTATCGTCTATATCAATATGACCTTGTTTTCTTAGTGCTCAATTCAAAAGGAGTCAAATTTATACTAGCACTCAAACAGTGGACTTTGATGTGTCTGAGATATAGCAAGATGAGGAAGTAACCAGAAAAAAACTGGAGAAAGTGACAGTGGTACCATTGAAGTCCATAATAAGAGATTATCAGAGTAGGGATCTTCTGAGTCATGGTAAGGACTTCAAGGTTATTATCTCTAATGAAATTCATTTATGAGTGAATAGAAGATGATATTACTGCATTAACTCATTTAAAAGACCATTCTGGATGCTTTGTATGGAAAAAAATGTATATAAGGGCAAGAGTGAAAACCGTGTCCCTAGAAACAATCAGTTTCTTGTACCATTGGGTATTTTTTGTCATCCGTAAGTACTGTCGAGATTTCAGTTAGAAAGAAAACGTATTTTACTCTATTTTTTTCTGTAAATTATTTGTACTTGAGGGTCAACGTACGTCCACAGAGAGGTCAGAAAACAAATAATAAGGCCAGTGTGACACAAACCTTTATTCCGATCACTCAGAAGACAGAAGAAGAAAAATTTCTATGAGTTCATGACTACCTTGGTCTACATTTAAGGTTCAGGCCAGGAAGGACTGAGATTGACATCATTTCATGTCTCAATAACTAACATAAAATAAAATTTTGAAAGAAGAAATTAGAATTGAGAAAAGATACCGGGAAGAGGCTTGATGTACCTCTGACTCTACCTTGATGAGGCTCAAATCCTCAACTGCTGTGATCCAATAGCATTCTGGGAGAGAGAGAGAGAGAGAGAGAGAGAGAGAGAGAGAGAGAGAGAGAGAGAGAGAAATGTAAATCCATACTGTGCTTACTTCTTAAGTGATAATAAACCTTGTGGGCAATTCCAGGCAACCAATGGTATCAACCACAGAGTTGGAACCTGGTTCTAGCAAACTATGACATATGACATATGTAAATGTTTCCAATGGAGTTTTTATGTTCTTAAATCTCTTTGAGTACTGTCAAACCTTTGATACTAGCCTCATTGTTGCTCTTTGGACCCTTTGTTTTCTCTTTACCATATTCTTTCAGTCTCTCCTTCCTTCCCTGTTTTCCATTTATCAGAAACCTGGGATGTCTGCCAAAACTGGATACTTTTAATTCTCAGAATATTTATAGTACAATATGAGGGTTCGCCCATGTTTTATTATTAATCTGTAAAATTAGTCCAACTTTTCCTTGCTATTCACACTAGCACTGTTATGTTAATAGATGCCTAGATGGATACTCTTAGTGGAGTAGGAAAATCTAATCCTACTCAGTACATGACATCTATGACACCAGTCAAATTACCTTTAATTAAAGCATTATTATACAACCCACACTGTCCACAAGTCAGAAATTTTTTTCCTAGCATTGTTGGCTTTGCAGAAACAACAGCAGTATATGTTAAAAGCATTCTTTCTTTTAAAATCCAGTTATTTCCCCCAAGGTGGACAATAGTATATCTGTGGGTGAGCTGTTAAAATTAACTTCTCCCACCACACCACTAAAATTCTCACCTGGGAACAAGGGAAGCAATCTAGCAAATGGGAAATGTACCATGAACTATCCATTACTCCTGGCAAACTAAATTATACTCTCTCTTCACTACTCAAGAATAGATGGTTTCCCCTGGTTTCCGATGTGATCAGTAAGAGTGAGAGCAAAGAGAAAAGAGACAAGATAGCCTGTGTTGATACTTTTGCATAACTAACGCAAATAAGTCATTAAGCCGTGGAAAGGACTGTACAAGCCCTAGTGTTGTTTGCAGACAAGTAACGTTTTACTAAGTCAAGGATATCTGAGCTTGCAGCCCATCTGCTTAAGATGAGGTAAAAACGCATAAATTCACATGCCTCAAACTGTCAGCTCTTTCCAAGAGCAGTGATTATTAAAAGTACATTTTTAATTTGCAAAAGAATCTCTGCTAATACACCTGCTAATTAAATTACTAATCATTTAACAATCCCTCATGTTACATTACCTGGAAAATAGAACGACAAGGTCATAATCACCCAAAGCATTGCTTTAAAAGATTTGGGAAGAAATGTTAAATAAGCTATGGCTGGCTGAAGGGGTGAGATGATGTGAGCACATTCAAGTGGGCATAGTTCATTAAGTCATCTTCCTGCACTATTCAGAAAATTGTGTGCAATCGTATCTAGCTCATTTAATACCTGGAGTATACCATTCAGATGGTTAAACAAATGAGATTCATACAAGCTTCGTCACCCCGTAATTCACACCTCATTTGCTCTTTCCTTTGTACTAACATCTGCTACATCACTCTTACTGTTCGAAGAACTCTTGTAAATGCCCCTACCAAAAAGTTGGGTGACTGACTGTGTTCAGACCCCTTGACATGATATATGTCCTGTCTTCTCTTTGAAATGGAAATGTAAGCACCTTGAAAAGGCTAGGTAGTACTCAAACTTCAGAGAACTCCTTTGCAGTTTGAAAACATTAAACCAGAGGATGACCTAATAACACTTTCCCCAAACCTAAAGTCATATTCCTGAATCTCATATTATAGAAATCTAATTCAGCAACATACATCTTTATACTCACTGAACACTCATAGTGAAGAAGAATCTGGTATTTCAGATAGCCCAATGTGCTGACTTTACAAACCTTCAGAGGTCTCTAAATAAACTCTAAATAAATAAACACCAAACCTTACCATTGTTCAGGGGAGTTGCTGTTACTGAATATAGCTGGGTCTTAGCTCTTTACTTCCTCTAGAGACCTACATGGATATTTCTGATAAACTGTCATATTTTATCAACTAATAAAGCATGTACTGACCATAGATATTCTTTTGTAAGTTATAATTAAGTCCCACATTTACTACAAACAAATTTCAAAGCCGAAGCACCTTATGCACAGCAGAATAAGGAGAATGAATAATATCTTCACGTGAGGATGGCAATCACCCCAATGTTCTAAAGGATTCAGATTAGGGTGTTTCTGAACTACCTAGATGTGACCAGACTTTTTCCAAATCACTCTTCTTTTAATATGGTTCTCTAAAAACCTACTCAGGACTCACCTCAAATACTAATAAAATTTTCAGCTAGTTTTTAAAGCTAGCTTTTCATTTGTGAGTGAATTAAGTGTTGGTATACGTACAGGTGTGAGTGTATACCAGTACATGTAAATATGTGAAAGACAGAGACCAATGCTGGGTATCTTCCTCTATCTCCTTTCTCCTTTTCTTTTCTTTTCTTTCTTTCTTTCTTTTTTTTGATATATGGTCTTTTACTTAGCCTAGAGTTTAATGATTCAGCTAGACTGGCTTGTCTCAGGGAGCTCTAAGCCAGTGAGCATCAATTTCTGTTCTCTTGGTTCTAGAATTACAGGAGAGCATCAGTGTGCCCTGCTCCTTTTATGAAGCTGTTGGTAGATACTGACTCAGGTCTTCATGCTTGTGTAGCAACAATTTTGACCACTAATCCACCGCTGAATCCCCTAACTCCTAACAGTCAGGGTCATCTTTGTGAAAATGTTTATATTTTGGTTTCAAATATTGAGTGCCTACTCCAGAAAGGAGGATCAAAGGTGTTTAGTAAGATGGTATTACTAATGTAGAGGTGTATGTGTGATGAGACAGGTATAAAGGTATACATCCCTTTCATGTAGCAAGTCCTGTGATACCACTCAGTAATGAGACAACATTGTTTTATTCTCTGTGAATTTTTCAGTGTTTATGAAGATGCCCATGGACAATGATTGCTTCCTTCCCAATTGTAGTAGGAAAAAATGATAGAGGAGAAATGTGTGATTGCAGAATTAAAACAAAGAACATCTATCCAAACTGGAATGCAAATAAGCTTCCCAAAAGCCTTTATACCTAAATAAGTTCTTGCAATAAAAGGAGTCTGGCCTTCTGGATAAAGGAAATATGGTGAGTGTGAAGTTATGAGCCTTTTTTAAGTCTTCAAAAATAATGTTTTACGTCTTTATTTCTCCCTGTCTCCCTCTGTCTCCCTCTGTCTCCCTCTGTCTTCTTCTCTCTGTCTTTCTCTGTCTCTGTCTTTCTGTCTCTCTGTCTCTGTCTCTTTGTGTGTGTGTGTGTGTGTGTGTGTGTGTGTGTGTGTGTGTGTTTGAGACTATGCATAAACATGTCATGATGCATCTATGGAGGTCAGCACTTTCTTCCACCACATGGGTTCTTGGGACTGAACTCGGGTCATTATGTTTTGGGGCAAGTGTTATTCACTGAAGTCCCGCACCAGCCTTAAGACATAACATTTTATATCTGGAAAAAGTAAGACATGTTTAGTTTTTATTGTGGAGTATAAGAAGAAAGAGATGGAAGATGGATGCTGAGCAGAGATTGGCATTAGAAAAGTCAGCCTATGCAGAGCCATGGAGTGCCTTTACAGCAAGCCATTTCTTGCCTGTGTCTGCTTTGTGATAGTCCTTGGTGGGATATATCAATCATCAGGAGAAAAGCAAGAGTTAAAAATTTCAGTATCAATTACAAAGATGTTTTAGGCATCTCGGAGAGATGACAGGGTCAGAATGTGAGTAGTAATTACAAGCATGGGTGGAGAAAATGCGTGAATGTATAGAAGTTTATGTGGGACTTTATAATAGATGAGTAATGGCAACACAGAAAGAAAGCAAATAGGTTTCTCGCATGGGCACCAATGACTAAAATTAAGAACACAAAATGACTAGATATAAGAAGGAAGTTTATGTATTGATGTTTGATCCTTTTATTTTGTGTGTTTCCATGTGCATATAGAACGTGCATATATCATCTATAATTACAGTGTTCAACGTCCTAGTCCTATATAGCTTGGGAATCAATATTTTAAGTAGTTCACAACCAGATTCCCCAGAGCTCCCAGGGACTAATTCACCAACCAAAGAGTATACATGGAGCAATCCATGGCTTGGCCACATATGTAGAAGAAGATGGCCTTGTCGGACGGACATCAATGGGAGGAGAGGTCCACGGTCCCATGATGACTTGATGCACCAGTGTAGTGGAATGCCAGGAAGGGGAAGCAGGAGTGGGTGGGTGGTTGTGGGAACACCCTCATAGAAGCAGGGGAAGGGGGCATGGGATAGCGGGTTTTTGGAGGATAAACCAGAAAACAAGATAACATTTGAAATGTAAATAAAGAAAATATCTAATAAATAATTCAAAAAAATTAACTACCATTTTCTATAGAGAAGAATACAAATTGGTATGGTCCCTTACACAGGCACTGGTGGTATATGCTAAAAAAAAATATTTTGGGCCAATTCCCATTTCTAAAAATTCATCTCAGAGAAATGACATCCACACATGCTCAGAGAAAACCTACAGGAGTCTTCATAACAAATTGTTTATTTTTTAATGATAATGATAGTGAATAATCTAAATATCTATAAGGACCATCATCCTAAAAATAGACTTGTTCTTATCTTCTGTAAGAACAATAGATTAATGGGAGAAAAATCTAGATAGAAATGTGGTAAGTACTGGAGGGGCAGCTGAATGGAGCTGGAAACAGTAAGTGTTCTGAGCATTTCACCTAGACAAGGAAGGCACAGGAGAATGCACTAGATGTATGAGTTTACAGGTGGACTTCATGTGAAGTGGAAGGTTCAAGTATTGTGTCAACTAATCCAAAAAAGATGAACGAAAATACCAAAGGTGAACTGAAGGTGTTGAAACCAACTTGCTTATACACTTCTGTGTCTCCTGTTGACATCTGAATAGATGTGACATTGTTTTAAAAGGCTGTTTCATGCTCTACTATGGAGGTGAGTACATATGTGGCAAATACATAACCTCAGTCTCATCCCACTGACCACATAACACTCCTGTAGTTGACTTTTGCAGTGATAATCTAAGGAGGGAAAAGACAGAGTATGTATGATTTTGCTTAAATGTTTCAAAGTGCCAATCTGTTGAGATTTTAGAGGCATGGACAAAGGAAAGCTTTACACTGTGGGTCGATGTGTCATGTGTTAACTTACATTAGAATAATGTCAGAAGAACTCTCTATCCATCATAGAGACAGTTTCTCCACCTTCTAGTTTTGGCTGCATCTCAAACCACGAAGCCCTAAAGACAGTCAAACCCAGGCATCGCTGAACAGATTCCTAAGAAATGTATACTTTATGAGATATGGTTATAGATGAGATCTTATTTGCCATAAAATAATGATCTCACAAATTGCTTTTCCCATCATAAACAGATATCATAAAAGTAAATGCATAACACTATGCATCTCTGTAGTCATTCAAATTGTTAACTTTTTATAATACTATAAAATCATAGCCGTGTTACCTAATAACACATGATCACATTGTATATGAGTAGGCATGTGTGCTTTCATAGTTCCTTTCTCCTTACAGTAAATAGTATATTAAATTATTCTCTCTAATTAATATATCTTAAATTAACTTATTTATTTATTTATTTATTTATCTATTTATTTATTTATCCTCCTCATATATATTACATTCTGACCACAGTTTCCCCTCTCTACTCTCCTCCCACATCCTCTCTTTCCCACATACACTCCTTCTTCATTTGCTTTTAGAAAAGAGCAGTGTGTGTGTGTGTGTGTGTGTGTGTGTGTGTTGTTTTAAGCAAAATCATAGGTATTCTGTTCTTTTGTTTTTCCTTGTTAGGTGAATACTTCAAAAGTAAATTACAGGAATCTTGTGTGGTCAATGAGAATAAGATTATTTGTTAAACATGCTCTAACCTCCATAACAGAACATGAAGCAGCCATTTGAAGCAGTGTCAGATCCATTGAGATTGTCATCACAAGATACAAACATCTGCTTATTTCTAGAGGAAGGTAGGAAAAAAAAATATATATATATCCCTAAATGTATTTGAGAAATCACTGTTTCCCTACTCTGATAGGGAAGTTGGCCCTATATGTTAGTAAAATGAGCTGAATAATCAGTATACAATAAGTATGTACAATATGTGAAAAATAAAACTACATATTTTCACAATATGTGAAAAATAGTAAAATAGTTGGTGAGTTTGAAAAAGCTTTACTGTAGGTGACTTGCAGAATATTTAAATACTTGATATACTTGCCTGCCATTTTAGAATAAGCATATTTTTCATTTCTTTGTTTTTGGATAAATATGTTAGATATTTTGTATCTCCTGGATCTGATTCAAAACAAGATAGTAGCAATTATTCTTTGCTCTTTGATTTGAAGAAAGTAATTTATTAAATAAGATATGTGTGTATTTTTCAGTAATTAATTCTCTTCTCTGTCTTATATTCACCTAAGAACAAGAAGAAAATGAGTTAGATAAGGAAAATTCAAATTAAAACAGAAGAAGTTATCATTGAATAAAATATAAATGTGGCAAAATATAAAATGATAAAAATTTTATACCATTGGAAATACTATGGGCTCTAGGATGCTTATATAGTACTGCTTGGAAAATAGTATCTAATTAATAGAAAACCACCTGATTGTTCTAAGAATAATCACAGATAAATATACCATTAGACACAGAAATCTCCCATCTGCTGCACATCTCCGGCAAATGCTATAATGCCCATGCGTTAACGCAGTATGGAGTTATATAGATACTCTCATGTCTATTTCTAGAGGATGGTAGGAAGAAATGTGCATGCCTAATAAAGTGTTATTCCTCCTCCATAACCAATGACCTGTACACATTGTCAAAAGTTTCCAAACAATATGTGTAAAAAAAAAAACCCTCTAAAGTGATGTTTGTGTTCTACTATCGTTCATGCACTGTAATATATAGAAAAAAAACATATGTGTTGCCAAATGCCCATATATCTAAGGAGACTGATAGCTAAATAACTCTGTAAAACATAGACTTTAAAGACACTTGTTAAATACAGCTAGAGGGGTTGCCTTTGCTGTTCTCTGTATACGATGTCAAAAACAGTAGAGTGCTGTGTCTTTCTACAATGTTCTCATTGATCAAATATTAATAAATTCACAAACTATATTAAATTTTGAGCTGTAACTCACCAATTACCCCCAATTTTACTTTATATGTGGCTCTGGGAACCACAAGCCTTTTATTCTAATCAAAATTTCTAAACTGAATTCAAACCATTTATTATACTTCACATAGTGATGTGCTTGTGTAAGCACATGGACATTTCTGTTGCACAAAGGGTTATAAAGGCTACAGATAACAGAAACAGATACAAAGAGCCACTGCAAGTTTTTAGTTAAATTATTAATGAATCTGTTCACAGGTCCTGGAGGACTCAAGACCCTACCGAAGACAAAATCAGGTGATATGTGGCACAGGGCTGCCTAAATCAGGACGAATAGCATTTAATTTCAAACCCAGGGGACAGAGTGAAGAAGTCATGACCCATCAAACTAACCAATGACAGGTGCTCTGGATTGTTGTATGTAAGGTGTTAGTGTCCTTCCTTCTATATGATATAGGAGAGAAAGTTGTATTTTTCAGAGTCCTAATTTTTATATGGTATTGATATGTCTATGTGCCCATGTGTTCCTAATTTAATTCCATAAGTTCATAGGTGGTAATAGTCTGCTTGCATGAATAAATTAGCTCTGGGTATGTGCTGTGGCTTGTGTTGGACAGATGGAGGTTGTTTACTTGCATAAACAGGATGCAAAAGCATTCTGTCTCAGCAATCACACTGAAAATGGAGCCAACTTCTCTTATGTAAAACAGAATCACTCATGGCAAGAGCCAGACTGAAAGCCACTGTTCCACACAAGATGAAGTAACTTAGAGCAGAGTGTGGCCTGAGATTCCCATGTGGTAAAGATAGAAAATCAGGATAGAGACACATACATACCTGCTTCTGTTTCCTGAATTTACATGTGCAAGCAACTTAATTCCATGTATCTTAAGGCCAAAATATTTGTTTTAAAGGTAAGCAAAACTTTAATGGAGAATCATCTTGACTGTGAAAAGCCAGTAAATTGGTAGTCCTGCAGCTAGAGAGATGGTTCAAGTGATCAAGATCATCTACTTTTCCAGGGGACCCAAGTTCCATTCTTAGCATATTTTGGGTGATTCACGACCCTTTGTAACTCCAGCTTCAGGAAAATCTAGTGCCCTCATCTGGGCTCTGCAGGTATCCTAACACATTCATATAGACACACACACACACACACACACACACACACACACAATTTTTTTTAAATCTTTATACCATAAACTCTAATTGAGGTTGTAGAAATTAAAAGTGGTATCTGTCCCCAACTCTCACCAAATGAGTTCCCATGACTCAAGAAAAACTTATCTCAACAAAAAATGCCAAACTCTGATTGTTGAAACTTCTAATTTTTTTAAAGGATATGCTGAACTTGATTGGAACTATTGTCTTCCAATATTAGACATTGAAGGCATTAAAACATAATTGTAAAGGCAAACATAGCCATCAATCGTGTGCTTACATAAAATTAATCCATGTCAGGTATTTTAGGTAATTTAACGATAGATGATTCATAACATGTAACTACTAATTTACAGGAAAATCCATACAGAAGATCCATGCTGGAGTGAATTTGCTTCACAAATGTAAGTTCAGTCAGTAGCCACAGAGAAATAACAATCAACTGTATCTCCACTGGACAAGATTTGCATTTCTATGGGACAGGAACTGTTTGCACAGTTATCAGTATTCTACAGCCCACAGAGTTGTGCAATAGTTCAAAGACATGAAAAGAGATTTGATAGAATCAAATAACCCAGGCAATCCTAGCTTTCTATTAGAAAAACAAACTAATACTTTTTGCTGAGTTTCTGAATGCTTCGTACAACCTTGTGCTATAGAGCAGATGTGCAGCCCATTGCTAAGGCTTTCTATATTCCTGGGATACCATGAAGAAAGAAAGAAGAATCTTTGATTTTTGTGATGGTCAGAGGGTCTACAAGAGTGTTGCCAAACTCCCGTGCTCAAATCTTTTCTTTTCTCCTTTGTCATATTCCAATGTTTACTAACATTTACCTTATGACTGCAAAAACTGTCAGATACGTGGGTAACAGAAATGCAGTGTTATTCACAGTGTTAAAAAGAAGGTGCAATGCAGTGCATACAACTGCATGGCTGCCTGCACACTGAAGAATTTAATTCTTCTAACTAAGCAAAGTCTGTCCAATAAGATCCAAGCCACCCTGTGCCAGCAGGCAAGGTAAGAGCCTGTAGAATAGTAATGAGATGCAGGGAGAGGGTGAGTTGAAGAAACATTCATGTTCTCTTATAGAAAGATTAGATTGAAACTCTTGCTAGTCACTAATCTGTGGGCTGATCATTAATTGTCTTCCATTTTTATTTTATTTTGTGTGGGAGGAAGAGGCGGCAGGTACAGACACGACATGGATTACATATAGACATCAGAGGACACCTTGTGGGAGTCGGTTTTCTCTTTCCTCTATTTGAGCCCTGGGAATTGAACTCAGGTTCCTAAGCTTGCTGGATAAAGCCATCAGCCAATGAGCCCTCTAGCTGCCCCATCTCTATTAACTCTGTAATAGTGGGCACAAACCTTTGGCTTCATATCTTTTGCTTCAAAGATGATTGAACATGGTACCTAGTCATTTACTGAAATTAGCTATGTTCACAAGACTCACCCTTTTAAGATTGTAGCTCAAAGAGGGCTGCTTTGTGTTTTTAGGGTAACAGAGTTTAAAAATGCAGTCCACAGTGTGAGCTCAGCTTTTTCTGGAAACCAAGTGTTGGTATAAATCTTGAAACATTAACTTGAGCTAAGTTAATTGCAGTCTTGAATTTAAAATACCTACTTCATAAGCCTCCTCCCTATGGAGCAATAATTCCCATGGTCTCTAAACCATTTTGTCAGGGAGTTAGGTAGGATAGGTAGATATATGATCAGACTACCTATTTCCAGAAAGGCTTTAGCCTTGCTGGTGAAATAATTTAATACTTGCATATTTGTGTTAATTTGAATGGTGTGACCTGTGGCGGCAGGCACATTTAATCACCAGCGCAGAACCCGCTGTGTTAAGAGTAAATTTATTCTGACTTAATGTTTGTCATGACATGTAAGCCATCCGTTTCCCCCAGTGTTTTGGTTTAAATCAGATTCATCTCTGTCTTGGAGCAGAAATGATGTGTGGACAGTTCCAATGTGCTTTTTCAGCAATGTTTTCCTTTGCTCTTAAAACAAAGACCCTTTCTGCTTTGATTTCTCACAGTCCACTCATTGCTGGTGGCATTTTTCAAGGCTCTCCACTGACTTGTCTCTAGTCGTTATGAGAAATTCTTACCTGAGATGGCTTTTGCCTTAGAATTGTGTTTGCTCATGTCTTTGTGTGGGATGACAGTGAAGCCTTCCAAGGCACAAGTTGCTTTTGGTAAGAATATTGTCTCCTGGCAGATTGCCAGAGGCCTCAAGAGATCTGAACCGCCAAGATTAGCAGGGCAGATGTTGGACACTATGGACTTATGTCATAGCACCTCTGGCCTTCGACCCCAAGATACCAGTAGATCTACCTTTCCCAGTGGAAACAACAGAATGTAATTTGGGAAATAGTTAAATTGCACCTTTCTCCTTAACTATTGATTAAATCCAAACATGGTTCTAAAAGTTTAAAATTGTCAACCTCTATGTCTCTAAATTTCAAAAGTGTATAGTGGGGAATATACACTTCTTTTCAGTAAAATTGGAGAATGATATGATATTGGCGATAAGCAGTGCATTCTGTTCTGATATGAATTTTATAGAGAGCACTAAGACTTGACTATTATACATGCATACCACGGTTTGGAACAGTTCCTCTGTTCATTCTCATGCTGTGAATACTTCATCCATGTAGATTCCTTTCGCAGATTGGATAATTTGATGCTAAGCACAAATTGCATAAGTCCATTCCATGGTGAAGAGCAGCCCCTTTAAAAACAATGAATACTGATTCAGCCCATATGCTATTCTGCCATGTCTATTTTCTCTCTCACTCTCTCACTGTCATAAAATGGCAGAGAACTTTCGGAGAGCAGGACACAGTTGTGAATTCTGTGTCAAATAATGGACTTGAGCTATTTGTATGAACTAATCAGCTCCCTTATTAGGTTTGCCAATTAGTCTAAATTCTTCCTCATTACGGACGACTTCAAGAATATAAACAGTCTCCCCTAGTTAAAACCCCAAAGAATGTCAAACTGAGCATTTATGATGACCTTTTTTGCAAACATCGCAGCTGCAGTGGTGGCTGAAATAGCTTTCATGTGGCTCACCTCATGAAAATACAGAATATGTTTGTGTAAAAATTGTACGTTACTTAAACTCACCTCTGGCGCCTGGAACAAGCCATAGATTTAAATATTATTAAGAATATGAATCAGGTTTATTCCATTTCTGTTGGTAGGTGGCCTTTTGTCCAAAAAGAACCTTGATTAAATAGCACTTTTATCTTTTATAATTATATTCAATTTGTTAAGAAAAACAAACATGGTAAATTACAATAATAAGATCTGGGGACTTAACCCTTAAAGGATTCTGAGCTTCTCGGGAAAGCAGCTTTGAAACCTCACCCTCAAGCCCTTACTTAGGGATTGGAAAAAGGGAAATCTCTTTCTAGTTCCCCACATCTGAAGAAAGGAAATGGAATTTTGGTTGCTCCCCCACACTCCGCCCCTCAGTTTGAAAAGCACAAGCTCCAGATTCCAGCCTGAAAGAAACCTCAGCCGCATGAGGGCAAACCTTAGAGAAGGGACATTGTGATTGTTAATGGGGAAGCGCAGGCTGTCCCACGTGGCTCCAACCTTCTCAATCAACAGTCTTTTCTTTCCTAATTACGGGATTCTGAGAGAACCTAATGAGGTGCTGTCAGATTTACATTGGAATTATTTTAAATGTTATCACAGTAGCCATGGTGATGATATATAAATGGACAAAATACTAAAGAGCTAGAGAAATGTCACCATTACACCCACAGTCGCTCGTTTTTTTTTTTTTTTTTTTTAGCATCGGCATGAAGTCAGCATATTTTAAGCTTTCTGTGTCCACCGAAAAGCAGGACTTCTGGTTAAAATAACTGTGATGGAAAGAGTTTAACTAATACTATCAAGATGATCTTCATTATTTTAAAGATCATTGATCTTTCAGAAGTGGAACCTGGTCATTGGAGCCTTTGAAGGGGAGATTGCATAACCTTAACCCTTCCTTTCCTCTTGCTTCCTGGATGAAACTGTTTACTCCATGACGTGATTTTGGGCCAACATAAAATGAAGTAAAAACAAGGTTCTGGTCTGTTTCCTAATTGCTTTTCAGTTCCCTAAGGATTGCTATTTGGCTTTTTTAGAGGGCTTGGCATATGGCCTTTGTTACCAAAATAATTAGTTATTTTTCTACTTTGAATGTGCTTTCTATAGCCATGTGGGAAACTGCAAGGGGGCGACTTTTTCATGCGTATGTAATTTTTTATAAAATCTAGAAATATATTAATTTTCATAGTCACAAATTCCAGTTATGGTGCCACTTGGTGGTTTTAGATTGACTTAATTTTGAACTATGTGTATGTTTGTATACATGTCTGTTAGCGTATGTGTGTGTACAGGTGTGTGTAGATGCCCATGAAAGACATTCTATGTCTTGCAGCTCAAGTTATAGGCAGTTGTGAGCCACCTAACAACTTAAATTGTTGTTTAAATTTCAATTTCGATTTAACTTGGTGCCTTAAATTGAACTTGGTTCCTCTGCAAAAGCAGAGAGTGCTCTTACCCTGTGAACCATCGCTGTACTCCAGGAGGTGCTATTTATAAGCATGAGGTTAGATTTCACTTCATGGTGAACTTTCACAGTAAAATACAGTTTTCACAGTATCATTGACTTAAAAAAAATGGGGCACAAAGAAACCATTGTGGAATTTTCACTTCACTGGGTGCTTTTTTTCCCAATCTGTCATCATATCTGTGTTGCAGATGCAAGATAAACATGAACTATATCTGTTTCTATAACTCCGGAAAGATAACATTTTTAAAAAACATATTTTAGCCAGTCATCTTTAGATCTGGTATTCAGAGTAGGTGATGTGAATCTGTAGACTTTGTAGTGTTGCTATTATACTAGTTGGTTTGGAGAGATGACACGAACAGTGATTACAGTAGCTTATAAATGGTACAATGGATTTGTTTCTTCAAGTTCTAGAGGCTGGAAAGTCTAATAGAAAATTGCTCTATCTAGACTAAGTCCATAGGTCTTAAGTTGGAATATTCATTAGCTTATAACACTAATGGTGGGAGGTAAAGTCTGGTAGACAAATCAAGGATATTGAGGTATGTTTTGAAGGGTTGACCTAAAGTGAGTGATTTCCTCTACCACAGGCTTCCTCCAGAATATATTGCTTAACTATGGGCCCAAAGCAGCAGGGACAGTTGACCATTAACTGAAACTTCTGAACCTTGTGTCATAAGATAGGTCTCCTTGTTTTAAGTTGACTACTCATGATATTGATTATCAATTTGACAGTGTCTAGAATCAGCAGAGAGACAGGCATGTGGGCACACTTGTGAGGGATGGTCTATATTAGGTCAACTCTGTCCATCCTGGTGAAGGATTTGCTGGCTTTTGACAGGCATTTTGTCTCAGCAATGAGAAAAGTAGGTAAGATACTCACTGCCTTAGGTATTTTCTTACAGTAAACAGAAACTTGACTAAGTGCAACAAGTTTGAGGGTCTGACATGACACACAGCCTATTCTTACTGTATCCTTACATGAACGTAAATTCTATTCAGGAGGGTGCAAGCCTCTGGTATAATCACTTCTCACTTCTTGGGAATCATAATTTCAATGTATGTGTTTCAGGGACAAATAGTATTCAAACCATAGCAACCATGCCATCTGGAAACTATGACAAATGCCGAAATTTGCCTTTTGCTCATGTTTGTGTGCGCGTATTTTTTTTCAACTCTGCTGTGTACAAATCTTCTAAAGCAGCATCAGAGTTGCCATGCAGAAAGAAAAGCAGCCTGCCACCCCAGAAAGACAAGAGAATAACACCTCTTTAAAAACATGCCAGCTGGCTACCAGAAGACACATTTATAAGCAAAAATTATATTTCTGCTTTTTAAATAATTTTATATGTGCTGTAGTGTTTCCTCTAATGGAGATCATACATGTCTTACTTTCTGTCAGTTGTATCATGTGGTTGGTATAGACTAATACAGTTATCAGTTTTGACCTAATGAAGATGGAAGTTTATCCATTTCTGTTCACCAAGTTTGAGATACAATACTAGAAATTTGGTTGAGTTCCCAACTTATCAGAATTTAGAAGTTTATCAATGACACAAGAAATTCTACTGCAAAGATAGGTTTGTAATCCCTAGTCTCATAACAAAGGGGGTGATGGAAAATGTTAGGTACAAGAGCTTGAATTAAAATAAGTTACTAACCTTCTTACTATAAGATCATTGCTGATAAGTCAAGGCTCACAATGGTATCCCTGAATTATTGAGATGTTAGATCACAGATGGTCTTCAGTTATTGCAATGTTAAATCACAGATAGTTTTCAATAACCACTTAAATATACAGTAGGGCATTTTAAGACTTTCTTCTAAGCTGAAATTTAATGAAAATTCTATTTCCCTCTTCTGTTCAACTTTGTATGTTGAGTATTCCCACTGCTTCCTGAGTTGGTTTCTGCATTTATAGATTCTATGAAGATACCGAATGTTTTGCCTTTCCTGCAATCAATCTGGAATTTGAAGGAGAATCAAGTTCAGTGTTAACATAAACAATCAACATTAGCGGCAAGATGGAACATTCGCTTGCATTAAACAGCCTAGACTCTTGGGGTGATACTACTCTGCTTGTAGATATGTGATAACAAGGAAAGATTACCACCTTCCTCTTCAGTATTCTCAAGTATTAAAAGGATAGAATAATAAGAATACAAACATTAGAATTTCTGTGACAATTAAATATACTTATAGCCCTAGAACAGTTCCAAGACTCATGCCAATTGTGCAAGGAATATGAGCTACCATTATTGCTAGAATTGATATTTTATTAGTATGAAATCAATAATAAATGTTAAATGCCTCAGAGTAAATCATCTGTATTATTTCTCTTTAGATTATTGATTCCATGAAAAGTGTCACTATGTCTTTCTTACTAAGCACTATACAATCAGCTCTGGGTATCTGAAAGTTCCTCCTCTGTGAACTCTAACAATCTTAGATTTAAAATAATCAGAGAAAAGGTTGCATCTATCCTGATCCTGTATTGTCTTTTTCTTGGGGTGATCACTGAAACAATGAAGTATAACAAATATTTACATAGAATTTGCATTGTATTTTATACTAAAAGTAATCTAGAGATGATTGAAAATATACAGGAGAGGATGTCTGTAGGTTATATGCAAATGCTGTGCCATTTTATGTTAAGGGACTTGAGAATTCCAAAGATTTAGGCAATAATGGAGGAGTCCTGAAACCAATATTCTGCAGATACCAAGGGACAACTGTATTCATATCTATGAATAAATAAATATAAAGAAGAATGACAAATGAAAAGCATGAATAATAATGAGATGAAGATAAGTCTGTAGGATGAATTGATCTACTCGAGGTTCTTTCATATCAACCTAGATTCAGCTACTAGACCTGAAAGTACTGTGTGTGTGTATGTATGTACAAATGAAAATGTGCACGTTTCTGTGTGGATATGTATAGATAGAACAGAGGAAGACTTTGGGTGACTTCTCAATTGCTATCTACATTAATTTTTGAGAAACAGACTTTCAGTGAACCTGTATTTCATCAGTTAGCAAGACTGGCTGGCCAGTGAATTCCAGGGATCCTTCTGTCCCAGCCTTCCAGTAGTGTAATTACATGTGTGCAATGCTGCAGTTGGTTTTCTGCATGGCTGTGACAGGCACAAAGTTGGGTCTTCATGCTTTTGTAGCAAGCCTCTTTCCAGCTGAGAATTCTTCCCTGCCTTATTTATGTATGACTTTTCAGTCTTAGAAGTTATTCAAGCCTATTATATGGAAGTATTTTCATCAATATTCCACTTCTGGAAAATAAACAGAAGAGAAGGGAATGCACCAAGTATTTCCTTAAAAAGCTAATATATTATCTGAACAAAGAAAGACTAGATAAACAGTTTCACCCACTGAAAATTTTGCACTTACTTGGATTTTAGAAATGTAATTTACACATATAATGTTTCATCCTGAGCTTTCCTAAATTTGTCTCCTAGTAGCTCTGAGAACTAACCATACAGGTCCAAAAATGTACCACAAAAATACACAAGGTACAGTGACATCTACAGTGCATGCTTGTTTGTTTCTTTTCCTTTTTTCTAGTATGGAGGAATTCTTCAGGTGTGCATGTCAGTTGGCAGGGAGCACTGGGTTGTGTGCTGGGGATTTAGCAAGGTCATCCGAACAAGAATAACTGTAAAGTGAGGTCAAGTAATTACCCTAGGCAAAGCATCTGATGACTCTATCAGATCTGCTTACCTTTCCTGTAATTCAGAACCGTACTCGAGGGTGAGAGTGACATCAACCCAGAGCAGCAGATGATAAACATAGTATGTGACATGGACCCATAATATGCGTGCTGGGAATAGACCTGAAAATCCCATTTCCAAATAGTGTAATGAGGTCCTTCATTTATTTGTCCCAATTCCTCTTCTATTCATCAGGCTGATTGCTGATAAGAAGTTGCATGTGAGTACAAATGTGCCAGTCACCAAAGCCCCTGCTGCTTGGCAATGATGTCCAAATCAATATCTTAACTGATTATAGTCTTTCTCACTCAGCAGAGAGGAATCTTATGACAAAAATAAACGTATTTGGAAGAATTGATCAAAGACATGGAGAAGGGCAATGGGAGGACATATATGTGTGTGATCAAGTACATGTATGTGAACGAGTATATTTGAACTTGTGTGTGTGTGTGTGTGTGTGTACATGTGTTATGAAGTCATTTGTGGAACTGAAAATCACAAAGAGAAGGAGTTAGAAAGCCTGTGTCAATAGAAGGATTATAAACATCAGCTGGGAGAATATCCAGAGATGATTCAGTCACTAGGTGAAAACCCTTTGAAAATACTTGAAACAAATAATACATCAACTAGTATTTCCCCTGAGATTTTGTAATTTCTCAGTCAACCTCTGGCTCATTCTTTGTTTTCTCCACACAGTACTCACACACCCACATGCTGGGATATTCCTGTGAAGAAGTGCACTAGATTTTTGTGTGACAATTGCTTGCTGCAAACTACACAAGTTGGAATATTTCTTCAAGACACTATTTGTAGTAGATGCCAGGAGAATTTTCCTGAGATCTTTGTATTGTTGACTATGGAAGTCCCAGTATAATTGCATGAGCTTCAGAGGGGATGTTCACAAGCAACCCTCAAGTTATCTTCAAAAACAGCATCCCAAGCCCAAAGAACTATGTAATGGGTTCAGTTTAGTTTGGTGGAATGATTAAATCAAAACTCCTCCCTTTATAAAATATGTTGATCTGGTATGGTGGCTCTCATCTTTAATTCTAGCACTTGGGAAGCAGAGGCAGGTAGATCTCTGTGAGTTTGAAGCCAGCTTGGACTACATAGCAAGTTCTACGCTAGACAGGACTACATACTATGAAACTGTTTCAAAAATAAACAAACAAAATGCATTGCCATTTAGATATTACTTCTCCGATGCAATTCCTTGGTCTGTAACAGTCTAGTCTGATCAGTCTAACCCCCATGACTCTCCATGAGAAGCTAGTACCATCTTCAATATTTTATTAGGTGATTATCTTATGGTTAACTATTTAATTTCTTCACTGGAATTGGACTCAAAGTCTACTCCATTCCCCATTGTAAGTACCAAAAAGTAAATAATGAATGAATGAATGAATGAATAAATGAATGAATGAATAGATTCATACCATGTACTAATGGGTGTTTGATTTGTTAAAAGATAGAAATGACCTTGAAAAGGGATTTAAAAATGAACAATTGTTTTCACTCATAAAGTGTTCAGTAAGGACCATCCCCATCAGACTTCCACCATGACTGAACAAAGGTGTTCCAACCTTGATCTATCTGACTCACTTTTTCTCTCTCACTCAGTCTGTTCACTCTGGTTCTGTCTCTTCTTTTTCAGAAGCAAACTTCTTGTCTCATGAATTGTGACTGGACATTCTCCTTAAGTGCCTTGGTTTAAGTTTAACTCTGATACACACCAGAATATATCAATCTTCTCCTGGGATGTGTCCACAATACAAAATAGATGTTTAAAACATAATGATAAAATAAACCACACGTAAAACCACAAATATTAAGAATCATAGGGACAGAAAACAGTGTAAAGGCTATTAGAGATGGAGGTAGAGAAAGTTGTCAAAGGAAATTGCTACTTAGTGGGTACAAGCTTTATATAGAAAATGATGAAAGTGTTCTCAGAATGAACATAGTTAACAAATTTATGACAGTTGAAAATGGCTAAATGGTAGCCAAGTGTGGTGGTACATGCCTTTAATTTTAGCACTTAGGAGACAGGAACAGGCATATTTGAGTAAGTTTGAGGACATCCTTGTCTACATAATGAGCTCCAAGACAGACTAGGCTATGTGGAAAGATTCTACCTCAAAAAAGAAACATGAAAAGAAAAAGAAAGAAAGAAAAGGCAGGTAGATCTCTGTAAGTTTGAATCCAGCCTGGTGTACAAAGCAAGCTCCAGGAAAGCCAGGACTATTATACAGAGAAACCCTGTCTCAAAACAATAAATAAATAAATAAATAAATAAATAAATAAATATTAAACATTTTAATCTTTAGTAAAGACATAGAAATTATGTAATGAGTAGACAAATTACATTTTAAATATGATGTTCAAAACTGATAGCATTCAGGCTGTGTGGTCTCTAACACATAGGAAACAAATATAATATGTAGCTGTAAGACATTGTGAAACTATGATACTAGAATTAAGAATAATTGATTTTAATTTTTAGTGTTGATTTTAATTTTTAAATTAGAATCTTTTTATGTTACATAGGCTGAGCTCCAATATGGAATGCTCGTGCCCCATTTTCCCATCTAGTAAGATTACATATGAGAAACCACACCCAGCTCTAAGAATCTTCATTTTCTTTAATTTAAGAAATATAATTTTGCTAATTTAAGGAACTTGAGTAAAGACAAAGATCTACAAATTAATTGTTCCTTCAAATTTTTGGTGTCATTTCTTGTGCTGCTGTTAGTGACCTTCACATAGCAGCTGGGTGTGTATGCTAGGTCAGCATTTCAGGAGATGAATTTTCAGTGTTGTTCAACCCTTCTAATAGGAAACAGGGAAAGGTTATGAACACCGGTTCAGAAAGTTGGGCTGCTTTCTTTTGTTTCCAAAAACTAAAATATATAATCTTTGAGGTTTATGTCTCATGACTCATACATATAGTTGTTATAGTGTTTGTATTTTATTAATATGAATTCTATAGTAATAATACTTGGTAACATTAGATAAAAATTAAAAGAATTTATAGTCATCTATGAATGACACATGGACAGGCAAATTCTTATGGACTCGTTCAGTGTTGTATTTCTATTATAAGGTTTCTAAACTTTAATCATTTCCAGGAGCATTGGCTTGAAAATTGAGCCTTTACTTCAAGCTCCTGACTTCATTTGTTCTTTGAGGTAAAACTAAAAAATCTGAAGTGACTGGGATCAGACACACAAGAAATAATGGTCCCATTCCAGTTTAATAGCTTTGCTTAGCAGAATCTTTTCACCAACCACTTGAATACTTGAAGCTTAACATTGAGAAATTCGAAATCAGAAAAGAAAATTGAACAAAACTGGCTTTATGTCACTGTTAAATAAGAATGTGTGGGGCCAAGGAGGTGGCCCAACAAGTAAAAGCATTTGTTGCTAAGCCTGAGTTTGATCATGGAAACTAGCATGGTAGGAGAGAAATGACTTCTCCACTTTGTCCTTTGACCCCCACATGCATGCATGCATGCATGCATGCTCACACACAAACTATATAAATAAACGTTTATTTATTAAAATAAGATTGTTTGTTATTTCAGTACTTTCTTCTGAGCCTTCCTTTACTGGCGTATTATATAGATTTATACACATAAATTTCATGTATTATTCCCTGAATCATTTGTTGTTGTGATTAGCTAGCTCCAGTTGCATGAGTTAGCACATTCTAAAATTCCTATAAAGATTTCATAAAGTCAATGATTTGTTTAATTTTCTTTAATGTGTTTATAAAGATTTCATCTATTAGGTTTTTGAGAAATTTGGCACACATACATTTTAAAAAAACAAAACTCATCAAATTTCTTTATCTAAGAGACAAGAAACCTTTTCAGATTGTTTCAAATTTTTCATGTACTTCATAGGATGGAAGAGTAGCAGAAATTAGTAAAAACAGTCTCATTTCTCCCATTTTTGTTATCATAGAGTTGCTCAAAAACATTATCTATTGACACATATAAAATATTTGACCAAAATTGCATAATCTAAAACAATGAAGTTGCATGAAATTAATAAATGATTTATTTTTCACTCTTATAATAAAAATTAATTGTTGTATAAATATCTTTCACATATACCACTCTATAGTATGGTGTGTTAGTATATTCTACATTCTTAATAAAAAAAAAACCTGTCAATGTCTATATTGGTATAAACAGAATTTACTCTATTTGTGTAAGGAAGCAAGACATAACTAACTAGTCAAGTACATAAATCCTACCAGGTAGTGGTAATTACTATGGAAAAAAATCATTTCAAAATGTTATACATGTATAATATACATATAAACATATACAAGGAATAGCAGGAGTGAATATTTTATGTGAGGTGGTCAGAAAATGTTCTTGTCACTGATCAGTAACTTTTTTATCATTTGTAGATTTTCTGCCTCTCTTCTGGTTATACAAAGTTGTAAAATAATCTTTCTAAAGCTTGGTGTTTTAAAAAATAACCCTATGGTCTCCTGATTCTACAGTTGTGTTAGGGTCCTATGAATATGACTCCTTCCCATGCCAAAGCTCTGTCACTTAAACATCACTTGCCCGAGCCTGGAAAATGCTAGCAGCTGGGAACTATGACTTGGTCTTGTAAATCAATATTCTGTTCTATTCACAAAATGGCTCCAGTAGGATCGCTTCAAGGTTACCCAGTATCCTGCATGTTGGCCTGAACAAATCTGTGAGCTAGTCTGAGAAGTCACACATGTTTGAGTCAGTCTATATGCAGCTGCAATCATCAGCACACTCAGATTTAGGTGGAGGAAATAAACAACACAAAAGTCCTAGAATAGAAAAAGAGATAAAGAATAAAAAGATTATTGTGGCCATTGCTTAACCATGCTGCAGGATTTACCATTTTATTTAACATGAGCAGTTGGGAATATAGCTCCATTTCAGCACCAAATCCTAGGTAAGAGGGGAGACAGTCATGAATGCATATGCAGCTTTACTTCCAAGTGTTTCCTAAAACAATAACTATTGTTCTGACCCTGAATGCAGTCATAGTGCTGCTATTTAAAATTATTTTATAATATCTTCCTTTTAATACATTTTTCAAAAATGGTGCATAGACATGTAGAATCTTTCCAAAAACTATAAGTGACAGACAACATTTTCAGAAACTCATATACTCTAAATAAAATTGAAAAACATTGTATAACCCTGACACACTACTGTTTTCAGATTGTGAATCCCTTTAACAAAAGACATAAGAAGGACATAAGAAATGGTAGCTTAACAAAAGATGGCCATTTTGTTACTTAAGGAAAATGGTGTCTGTCAAGCATCTATCCTTTAAAGTCTTGCATTATACAACAAAGATGTTTGTAACACAGCTTGTCCAAACTTCGCAGGGGATCAAGTCTTTGTGTTCCAACCTATGTGCCTTGTGTTTTACTCATTAGGATTGCTTGAGTGGGAAGTATCTTGTGTGAATTTCATCAGTTCATGTTCTTACCTCTCCTTTTCAGCAATCCTTATCAATTTTTTTAACAGTCCCAAAAGATAGAACTTGCAAAAAAAAACTCATTGATGAGAAATATTTTACTAAAAGTCCATTAGGTAAGAAAAGGATCGTTATAATAGAATATACAGCATAAACTGAATGTAACCCCTTCTTTCCCCCAAAAAAACCATTTTATCCTTCCTTCTCAACAACCACACCAAGCCATAAGGTTCCATTTAGCCTAGAACATCTCAGATTCCCCTTTATATACTAACTCACTCATGCCTTCTCCCAAAATATTTGAAGTTTTACAATTCAAAGACATAGCTTGCATCCCTTGGGCATACCTTGGAGAGTTCCATCTCTTTTGTCAATCAGGCTTTAGCCCTTCAGGTATCTGGTACAAGAGCTCTCATTCATTACACACTAGCATTATACGAGGTTCTCAGATGTCATCCCTGTGATGGGTAAGGTTAATTATCTAAAATCACTTTGGGAGTTGGTCTCTGGGGATACCTGTGGGAGATTAGCTTGATTACTTTAAGTGAGATGAGAAGACCAATGAACTGTGAGGTGATATCATTCCCATGATGCAGAACCGTATACCGTATAAACTGAAGACCACAGTGCATTTATCACTTTCCTCTTTCTGACAAAGAATAGAATGTGTTTATTTACTCCAACTCCAACTATTCTGACTTCCCTGCCTCAAATTACTCTTTAACTTTGAGCCACAACAAATACTTTCTCCCCTAAATTGCTTTGTCACAGTACTTTATCACAGCAACAGAAGAGAAACTAGAACAGAAAAATGGTACCTAGAAGTTGAACAGTTTCTGTGGTAAAACCAATCATTGGTTCTGAGGCTTTTAGAATTCTTTGGAGCTGGAATGTGTAGGACCATGAAAAGATGATTTGGTCTCCCTGGTAGAGCACTGGTTTTTGATCTTTGAGATAGTGACCCAACAGGTGTCTATTGCCTGGGTAGGGACGACACATATCTCACCATGCCCCCAGATTTCAAACTCCTGAAACACTGTCTATACCTCCATCTGATCTGCGCCTTGCAGTCACGTAGGGCTATAGTTAGAGGGCATGACTATAGGCTTTAGCCTTGAGAGATTTCCATATTAATGAGTTACCTAAAGGCTGGAGGATGTAGCTAAATTAAGTGACCCTCCTCTTTCCCTTTCCATATTTAAGCCAGGCCCACACTGGTTTAAGTGAGGGGTGTACATCTAGACCATCTATCACACACCATGAACAATAAAGCTTTGGAAACTCACAAACTTCTCCTGTTATTGGTGCCTGGCGTCATGGAAAGCTTCTTCGTGTTTCCGCTGCAGGACCCGTAGCTGGTGCCCAACGTGTGGGCACAAACCCATGACCTTGATATTAAGAATCTTATGGTCTACCAACTGAGGTAGTTGGGCCAGCTGAGTCTGCTAAACAAGTATAACAAGCGAGCACTTCCTGCGAGGCACGGAGCCAGAGCTCTCTCCTTCCGCCTTGTCTCTCTCAACGCACAGCACAGCTTCTCACAGTGCTGCACTTGCGCATTCCACACCTCTGTTCTGCTGGGCATCCCAGCAGCATCTGAGACTCCAAGAACGGTGGCCAATCTCCCCTCTCAGGCTGGCCACTTCTCAAAGCACTAGCTTGCATGCCCACAGTCTCTGTTCGTCCGGGCCTCAAGAACTCTGCTGCCTCACGGAATCCCAGACTGAGTTCGCTCCCAGGTGCAAGCCCCGCAGTGTCCACCTGGCACAGTGAGAGACAAACATAGCAAGCTCTTCGATCCCAGGCAGAAGATGCTCAGAGCAACAACACAACAGACAACTCCACGCCCATGCTTGCCTGAGGTACTCAGGCCATCACTGTTTTCCTTGGAATGGTAGAGGATACATACAAAGCCAGCTCCAGGAACACCCCCTCCTGGCACCCACAAGAACCTCTCCATGTGACAGTGAGTAACTCCTAGCCTAGTTCAAAAAACCTAGGCCTCTCCTTGTCTCTCTCTCTCTTTCTTCCTCTCTCTCCACGTATTCTCCAGTTCAAGGGCAAGATGGCAGCAGCTCCCTAGCCCCCCACCTTGCCCATCCCCCAGCTCCACAGAGAGGGCTCCTTCACAGCTAACAGCTGTCTTTCAAGCCACAGTGCCTGCTGTAACCCTCATTCTAAGACACTCTTAGGTGAGAGACTCCTTCTCACGCCTGAGAGTGCCAGCTGCTCCCAAGAGCTGCTAGACCCAAGCCAGCCTCTATGTGTCTCTCTCCTCTGTCTCAAAATCTCACTCCTTCTGACTCTGATTCTCCTGTCAAGCCCTCATGTTTCTTTCTTTGAGCTTTTCTTCAAGGTTGGCCTTTCCTCTTTCTCTCTACATTTAAGATTTACTGGCAAAAAAAAAAAATGTGGAATGCCCTGCTAGTGCACCCAGATGCCACATGGCAGAGCAAGCCCCTCTGCCCCACTGCTTCTAAACCTGCTAAGACAACACAGAAGCACACCTGAGACACAACCCAATTTGTAATGCTCTTCTCACTAACAGGAACACCTAAAACAATAATGTTTGTGCTTTTCAACTGAACATTTTCTTGTTTTTTACTTAAAACGTTTCCTTTTCTCCCTAACAGGAACACCTAAAGCAATAATATTCATGCTTTTCAACCAAAAATTTTCTTGTTTTTGTTTTTTGTTTAAATATTTTTTTTTCTCTCTGACACTCGTGATATATGTCCAACACTTTTTTCAACTTTTTAAGATTTCCTCAAGGTTCAAAAGCCACTTCCACGGGTCAAATCAACACACTGATCACTATTTTTCAATACAACTAGTTTCCTCATCCAAAAGTTTCATTACAGATGACACAGAGATGCCCCTCCTTTTATGAAAGAAAAGAGAGTGAGATGTAGGACCATGAAAGGATGATTTGGTCTCCTTGGTAGAGCACTAATTTTGAGATAGCCGGAGACCAAACAGGTGTCCATTGCCCGTGTAGGGACAGCACATATCTTGCCATGTCCCCGGATTCCAAACTCCTGACACACAGTCTAGACCTCCATTTGATCTGTGCCTTGCAGTCACGTAGGGCTACAGGTATGTGGCTACAGGCTTCAGCCTCGAGAGATTTCCATATTAATGAGTTACCTAGAGGCTGGAGGATGTAGCAAAGTTAAGTGACTCTCCTCTTCCCCCTCCCCTATTTAATCCAGGCCCACTCTGGGCTTAAGTGGGGCTTGTACATGTAGACCATCTGTCACACACCATGAACAATAAAGTTTTGGAAATCCATGGACTTATCCTGTTATTGGGGCCGGTCACTGTGGAAAGCTTCCCCATGTTTCTGCCACTGGAGCCTCAGAATGGGGAAGAATTTTTTTGTTTCAGGAAGGAAAGCCATAGCATTCTGGAAAGCATGCCCGTTGACCTGTTAACAAGATAATGTTAGATTATTTCAAGTTATCATTTAATACTGACCATCATAAGCCTCCATACTGAAACTGAAACTTGTCAGAACTTGTAGATGTCAGGTTCTGATGCAAGTGCTAAGAAACCAATAGCATCTACCTTATTATATGGTCATGTGTTACTTCCAGCACTTCTAAATCTTTTATCTTGTTCCTTAATAACAACCCAACCATGACTCCCATCTTTTCTTTCTTCTGTAGGGAAATCAGTTCTTCACCATATGTCCTTAGTCTAATAATTTTTCACAGCTATGGACTCACTTATATCTCTTTCCATCATCTTGTTTTCACATGTGGATGACCTCATCTGCTCTTAGAAAATATCCAAACATTTCCTCTTACTTTCTAGAAAACTCCATCTGCTTCTTTTTTCCAATTAAACCTGTTGTTCATCAAACACTAGTAGATGTTGAAAGAATATCATTTTGCCTAGTTGCTATCATTTGTACATTACCTCTGGGCTGGTGCATTTATAAAGAGCTGTATATACAGTATATGCAAGTATAATACAGGGAGAATATTGATCTTAGTGACAAAAGCATTAGGTTGAAATCTTGGCTTTTTACTCATTGCAAGTTATTTGAGCCCTTCACATATTCTCTTTGAAATCTATTTTGTAAGGACAAGTAAAATACATTTATATCTTTTCTTTTAATATCTTTATCAATAATAATATGAGAAGTTTAATGAGAATTTATGATTATTTTTATAATCAAAACAATAATTCAATCAATTCAACATAAAATGTACCACAAGTCATGTAAAAGTAAGTAATAAATTTTGGAAAATATTTATAATGTAAAGATTTTGTTATGCATATTATGTAAAGCAAATATAAATAAGATAACAGATGACGCACTGCAGGACTGTAATTTATATGGTATTGCATAACCTTTATTTTCTAAAAGTTTAATGTTCTATCTTTCAAAGCCAGTGTTTTTTGGACAGAGCTTATGCCATATTACTGTATACCTAGTTTGTGTGTCAAACAATCAAATTCATGGAAGCAGAAAATGGAGTGGCCATTATCAGATGACAGAGATAAGGGATTTAGGAGATATCATCAAAGGTACAGAGTTCAATGAGGAAAAATAAATATTCATGGTTCAGGATGTATTAGCTCAGTTTGGTCATTCTACAATACATATCTATAGCTTCACTTCTTCTCCCTTAAATACACAAAGTATTTTAATTTGTAGAAAGTTAACAAATGGTGATGATGATACCAGTTCAGTGATTCTTCTTGGCAATCTATTGCTCCAGTTTGATCTCTACTAGGGGTTTTTATTCACTTTCTGGGCAGAACTGTGATTCTATAGTACAAGGAGATTGCAGAAGACAAAGGGAAATAAAAGAAAAATATGGTTTAATTTTTTAATATAGCCATCTGCAAATACCAGTGACTCCTACATTAGCATATGAGATCCTTCATTTGTATATTAATCCATGTCTCTGTGTGGGTTAATATACATGTTAGTGTATGTGAGTGTGGGGGTCAGTGCTAATTGCTCTCCATCTTATTTTTGAGACAGTGTCTCTCACTGTTTCTAGGCCTCAGCAATTGTCTAGACTGACTGAACAATAAATGCCAGGGATCTGCCTCACCCTGCCCAGTCCCCTTACCACCACCACTAGAGTGACAGATCTGCATATTTATGACTAGCCTTGATGCTAGGGTCAAACTCAGGTCCTCATGCTTCCTCACCACATAATTCTCTTATTAACTCATCTCCCCAGCACCAAACCCTGAGCTGGCAATCAGATTTTAATCAACTTTTAACTAGTGTAAATACTCTCCCCATACACAGTTTTAGAAATCACAAGACACAACTGAATGAGTACTTTTTTTTCCCCTTTTTTTTTCTGTTGCAGATTCAAGGCTTTGATTTTGATTTCCAGTCCCAAAAACATTCTTGACTTTGACATGGGCCATTATCTCCTCATCTCCTCACTCTGCCAGCTTGCTCTTAAGCTGGCCCAGGTTCACTCTGGGCAAAGTGCCCTGATGAAGCAGGAAGCAGAGTTGATTGCTATCAAGGAAACCTTGCCCTCTTTGTTCCTGTAATCAGGCTGGAAGCAGTGACTAGAAACTCATTCCTACTCACAGCCAGAATATTCAAAGTTGCATCTGGAATTTTATTTATTCAAAACTAATGAGCATCCAGCCATACTCAGTGGAGTTTCCTTGAATCTCAGAAATATTTGTCCAGCATTGCCCTCTAGTGCTTGTGGGTATATTCCTAATGATGCTTCGGGTTTCCTAATTAGTGTCTTTGGAATTAAATTAACATACTGAGACCATGATATCTTACTGAAAGTCCACAGTGAGAAGAGAAAAAAGCAAGACCCAGACAGCAAGAGAAAATTACAGAGTTTAGAGCAATTCTCACTAGGTTAGCAAAAAGTTTTTTAGAAAGGCACATTCATTTTATTTTCTTTTATTCGTATTACCTATTATGATGGATGACATTTATCTACTCTTTGAATCTCCAAGAGCTCAGATTTGTTGACTCTGTAGGTCTTCTTGTGGTGTCATTGATCTTTCCAGTTTGCTTACTTCTGTCCCCTACTCTTCCACAAAAGTCTCCAAGCTCCACCTGATGTTTAGCTTTGGGTCTCTGCATCTGTCTCCATCCATTGCTGGATGAAGCCACTGAGGAGACAGTTATACTACATTTCTGTCTGCAAGCATAGCCGAATATCATTAATAGTGTCAAGGGTTGGCTCTCTCACATAGGATGGGTTTCAAGTTGGGGCAGTCATTGGATGGCTCTTTCCTCGTTCTCTGCTCAGTCTTTATCTCTGTACATTGTGCAAGTCATCAAACATGGAGCATGCAACAGCTGGACCAAGACCCCCTACACATTAGCAAATGTGAAGCTTGGCCTTCATGTGGGTTCCCTAACAAGTAGAGAAGGGGCTGTCTGGGTCTCTGTTCCATGCCATTGGATCTCATTCCCCCTATCTGGACTCTCTATTTGGGCCTCAGTAGAAGATGTGCCTAATCCTGTTGAGAATAGATGTCCCACAGTGGGGTGGTACCAAAGTAGGGGGTAAGCAATGGGGGAGAGATTTGTAAGTTGGGTACTGGGAAGAGAGAAGAGAGTGGGGGCTGTGATTAGAATGTAAAGTGAAAAAAATGGAAAAAAAAAAGAGATCTATCTACTCTTGCCACCTGCTGATAAAACAACACATGCTAACATGGTGGTATGAATGACATTGAACTATATTCCTGGCTCCAGGAGTTGTAAGTTTGTTTTGTTGTTGTTGATGTTGTTGTTGTTGGTGGTGGTGGTGGTGGTGGTGGTAGTGGATGGTTGGTTGGGGGGGGGCTGTTCTGTTTTTGTTATTGTTGTTGACTTGTTTGTTTCTTTTGTGAATTGCTTTTTTGGAGGGATTTATTTTGTTTTTTGTTTTTGTTTTTTTGCTTCTACAAACTTGTCCTTACATGTTTTTTTTTAATAGATACAGAATAAATCAAGTTTCATCTTAGGATATACTGAAGAACTCTTATAGGATTCACTAAGAGAGAAGTTTAGCTAAAAAGTTTCTAGGTCAATATTCATAGTAATGGCAGAGAAGCCTGACTTGCATGGAGAACATTTCCTTTCTTGCCTTGAAAAAAGATAAAGAAATGAATATATATACCTTTGTGGCAACTTTTGAGCCTTTTGAGCCTTTTTCTTCTGGGACTGTACATGTAGTTCCTTGCACAGTATGACTAGCAAATGGTCTCAGAAAAGGCTGGGTATTCTTCTCTGGTCACACCACAAGATATGTGCCCATATTCTGCCCTGAAAAGATAAAATGCAAGTGGATGACCCTGAATGTTTTCTGAGTGGCCAAATTCCCAAGTTGTGAAAAGTATAGTAGTATCTTAGGGGATAGTAAATATCTCTTAACAAATTGACAAAAACTACAAACTCTTGATCACTAACATCTCAAGGACACAGGAACTACCACAAAATGCTACAAAGGGAAAATTCTTATCCAGTCAGCTCTCTGTATTGTCATATATAGCAACAGACAAAAGTAAATTTCTTCATGTTCCACCCTTTTTAATAATTAAAATCAACAGGGAATGAAAACATTGAAAAGGAAACAAATCAAAATGTATTTTTAAGTGATAGAATTACCTGTAACAAGTAGATTCACTTTATGCTTTTTTTTCATAGTCTGCATCTTCTACTAAAGCACATCTAATAGCTTTATTAAAATATCAATCACACACCATTAGATTCATCTATCTAAAGAAGAAGAATGGAGAATTTTAGTAAATTGCAGATGTTCTGTGGACATCCAACAGTTCAATTGGAACATTTGCCTCCTCACAGAAAGAAACCTGGCATGGATTTTTAGTCAGTCTAAATTCACCCTCCCAAACTGTAAGAACAAATGATTTATTTTCAGACTCTCATTTTCTTGGCAGTTCACAGAAATAGAACCACAAACTTGCATCTTTTGTACCTGGCTTCTTTCAGTGAGCACTAAGTTTTTAAGGTATACCTACATTGAGGCATGTAATAACTTCTTGTGGTTAGATAATGTTTTATCATTTGAATATGCCATATTTAGATGGTGCTGCTTTGAGAAGGCATTGTAATTTTTCTAGAATAGATAACTGGAGTGGATTTGTTAAGTCATCAATTCAAGCTTAAGATTTAGAGGCATGCTGAAATTGACTTCTGGATCAGCTTCTGCCTTTTGTCTTCTCACTAGAAGATCTTGAATGATACTCTTTCTTCACATCCTAAGCAACACTTGCTATCATCACAGTTTGGGGTTGTTTATACTCTTCCAGTATTTGTAACATGACATTATATTGCATTTTCAATATGCTTGCCCTTAATGACTACTAGTGTTGAGCAATCTTTTTTATTTGTTTTTGTTTCTGGTCATAAATATATTGATTTCAGTGAAATGATTGTCTGTGCTTTTGTTAAATGAGCTTTTGATTTTGAAATGGTTTTAAAGTTAGCAAAGTTTATAAAGAGTTCTTGCATACATCTTCACCATCTTATCCTGCTATTGATAGATCCCATATTCATGGGACATTTGTCATAGAAAAAGATTCTGCACTATCATGGAACAAACTAAGTGGTTTGGGGCATCCCACTGCTGTTTCTCGTGTGTGAGTGTGTGTGTGTGTATGTGTGTGTGTGTGTGTGTGCATATGTCTATATCTGTGTCTGTGCATGTGTATGCACATGTGTAAGCATGTGGATACCAGAAGACAAGACCATCTGTACTTATCCAGGAGTTCTTCACCCTGTTTTGGAGACTGAGCCTTTCAGTAATCTGGAAATTACCACATAGGCTAGATGGTCTTGACCCCTAAGGGAATTTCCTGCCTAGGCCTCTCTACAATTGGTGTAACAAGTATACACCATGATATCAGCTTTTAAAAAGTAAGTTCTAGGATCAAAACTTAGGGCCTCATGCCTATAAGGCCAGAATTTTATCAACAGAGCCATCCATTTTGATGTTTCTCTTTTCAGGGCATCATATTACATGAAGTCTCTATGCCTTCTAAGTATACTTTTACCTTTGGTAGATTATTCATCTATCATTTTTCGTATCTTGGTTCACTAACGAGACCTGGTCACCTGACCAGGATGATTCCTATGATAATCACCTGTATGATGATTCTTAGTGTGAGTACAAATGATGCCTTTCATTGTGCTTAGATTGAGATTGTAACTTTGTAGGAAGATTTTTAACAGAAGGAAAATTTTACCCTTAGAAAACCTAGTAAAACTAGTAAAACCCTAGTAAATGGGTTTTATTATCACTCAACTGTGTGCTTTTTACCATTAGAATTCATTTTCAAATAAATACAAATGCTTTAAAATTATTTAGATAGATAAGTACTTTATGTGACATAAGATCAAAAAGTATTAGTATTCAAAGTTAATATACTTGTTTACTCTTTACTAATTTTGGAATATAACTATCACACTAGAAGCAGTGTTGAATATGCCTTAAGGAGGTCATCTTCATAATATTCTGTTATGTTTAATCCATAGTTAATTTTTTTACTAGGACTGGAATTGTTTTTTGTGACCTTAGATGAGTACCAGACAAATTTGAATTACCTTTTTTGGATAATTCTATCTATCTATCTATCTATCTATCTATCTATCTATCTATCTATCTATCTATCATATACCTGTCTCTTTAAAAGTAATGGTATTAGGAGTTTTAGAAAGATAGAAGCCTCACAGATTTAATTCCCAAAGTGATCTAAACATTGACTCTTTTTGATTCATCACGGCTGAGTTTAGTGAATGTACTTGTCTTTGTCAGAGTTCTACTCTTCCTTTGAGGTAAGGCTTTGTGAGATATTGCCATACTCATATGGCACACAAACCAGCAAATGGTTTTGATATGCGTTAACATTTTCTCCTCTAATTCAAGTGTATTGACTCTCCACAGGTAATAATGTGATTACATTTGGACCTGCATTTTTCTTTATCTTCTTGCAAGAGGTGGGCATGCTAAAGCCACCAGGATGACTGGTAACCTTCTATGAAGAAGACATTTAGACACAGCGATGCACACAAGAAAGATGGCAAGATCATACAGAAAGAAGGTGATAGAGGCTTGGATAGACCTTTCCTTTGTCTATCTGTTGGTCTATTTATCTATTAGTGGCTCCAATTCTGGTTACACCCTGATCTTTGACCTCTATCTTTTAGACCTAGCAGGCATAGATCTCGGTGGTTGAAGCTGACTAGTATCACTTTGATTCAATAATGCTAGCAAATTAATTAATTTACTAAACAGTTCCTTCCTTATCAAAGCTCTCAATCTCCTCATATACTTAATGAACAGGGACATAAAATGAGACTAAGAAGAAAATTGAATCTCTGGAGTTACCAACTTTACTAGTTAACTAGTTAACTAGTTCAGTCATATTCAATATCCAGAGGTGTAAGGAATGGTCCCTTATTGACATGCATGGCTCAAAAAAACAAACAATAAAAAACCCCTTCTGCTCTCAATGAAAAATGCCTTTCATTTCTGTCTAGTTGAACTAGTCTCTTTCTGTCCTTTGATACTTCCATGCTCTCTTCATGCTGCCTTTCATATCTAACTAGTCAATTCTTCTGTATCAGCATAAGCGATTCTAATCTATCCTTTGGGAAAGTTCTGGAGAAGTCAAAGTGGTGAGGAGCAAAAAAAAAAATTAGAAAATGAAGAATGTTCTTGGTAAAATTAATAGACTTGAATAGGCTCATATAATGGGAGAATTTCATTTCAATACAAGTACTTTTTTATAACACATACAGAAGGGGTTTCAGAGGAGGAAGGAGATCTGTACATAGTTGTTTGTTTCATTTTTGATATTTGAGTCATGTTATTACAAGTTGTTACCACAAGCTAATAGGAATGTAGAAAAGAAGCCCACTTAGTGTGTTGTGACATTTAATGTCACAAATACTTTCAGCAAGTCCAGGACTCCCTACACAGAGTTTCTAAGACTGCACTGATGCATAGAACCAATTGTAGTAGAAAATGTCATATTAAAACAAACAACAACAACAAAACAACGTTTGTAGGATAGGGATATAGTTCAGTTTATATAGTAAGTAAAGAATCTCCATACAAACCCAGGCTTGGTGAGACATCCTTATAATCTCAGTCCAGAGAAAATAAAGACAGATAAATCCCTGTGATTATCTGGGCATTCAGCCTATCTAAATTATTGAATTCTGAGTAAAACTGAGAGACTACGTGTTGAGGTAATTATTCAAAATGGCCTCTGGTTAAGCTGACTACCTACACTGGAGCAGCTCTGCCTAGTTCAGCCACCATGTTCCTTGGCCAAAGGCCACGTGTGTGCAGCAGCTAGAACCAGCCAGCCAGAAACACCAGCCCTGCTACCCATGAGACACCAGAATGGGAGATGGCCCTGTCAATCTTCCACGCTGTTTCCGCAAGGCTGGGCATTGCCCAGACCATCCAGCCATCCACGCGGGCCCAGTAGAAAGATGAAACTCTAATTCTTAAAGATTAATCAAGGCTTATTTATTTGGTAATGATCAGTAACAAGATACCCATACAATCAGAAGTTTAACCCAAAACCCAACCTAGATATACCAACTACCTACCTTTGACTGCTACAGACATGTGAACATCTGCCTCCATCTCCTCTCTCTCTCTCTCTCTCTCTCTCTCTCTCTCTCTCTCTCTCTCTCCCCCTCCCTCCCTCCCTCCCTCCCTCCCTCCTAGCTCCTCCTCTTCCTCTTCCTCCTCTCCTCCTTCCTCTTCCTCTCCTAACTCCTCCCACCTTAGCTCCTCCTACAACTATGTTTTAAAAAACAAGGTAATTTCCACAAAGGAAAACAAATGTTTGCTTCTATATTTCCTACTCAATTTCATGTATGTGTCCATGCATCTGCTTCCCACAGACATGTACATGTGTACATAAACACAAATATATGATTATGTAAGGAGATATTGATGGGTATATGCAAAAATCTAAAGAAGAAAAGGAAAAAAATTTTCCAAAATAAGAATGAGGCAGATGGCCATACACTGGAGTAGAGTCGGCTAAGACAGATTTCTGAATATTGAGTTCACTAGAATATTAAAACATTTAGCTTAAATTGAAAACCTTGATGTTTAAGGAAGACATCTATTCTGTGTGACCAGAATTCTCTCAATTAGAATACTTTATTGTAAATATCCAGTAGATTACAAACTAAGCTAGCATTGATAAATACAATACCAAGAGACTGAGCCTTTACAATGAGATGGAAAAAAAAACTTATTTTTCAGAATTCTCAATCTTGTGGCAGTCTGCAGATGGATAGGAAAAGATGAACCAATTTGGGAAGCTTGCAAAAAAGGGAGGGAGGAGTATGTTAACAAGTTGATGGTTGGCAAATGTCATGGTAACAGCATAGAGCTGGAACCTAAAACTTCAAGGTTAATAATCTAGCCCAAATTAAAATATATATATGTATATATATACATATATATGTATATATATATGTATATATATATGTGTGTGTGTGTGTTTGTGTGTGTGTGTGTGTATTACATAGGCTGTAACATTTTCCCATTGAAAGCACACACTTCAGTAGTAATCTGTATGCATCAGTTTGTAACTATAACTGAAGAAGATTTGAGAATATTTTCTTCACCCTTTTCTAAAGAAATCTCATGGTCCTTAGCACCTATTCCAATTTTTTCTCAAACTTATTCCTCTCATCAATCCTACTAACTAATAATACTACTAACTTCATATTTGTCTACTAAGATATAATCTCTTAAAACTGGTTTCTAAACTCTGAAATGTACTATGTATCAGGATTTCATTTTTTATTGTTCTGTGAATATTTTGCTGTGTGGATATACATCTTGTTTACTCATTCATAAGTAAGGCATAATTAGCTATTTCTCTGTGCTTTGGTATGTGAGTCTGAAGATTTAATTATAGCAATGAAGAATCATGTGTTGAAACTCAATGCTTCTGACTCTCAAGGAGTATTCTTGGGAGTGTATCTTAAGGTCTCTATCTGAGTTTTCTTCTTTGTAAAACAAAAGCAATAGTAGTATTACCTCATGGAGTTACCTTAGAATTTCAGCCGTCATATATGTCAAAGTGGTCTCTGGGACTTTGGTCCTGTGCAGCTTTATGAAACAGTGCTGACTCTCATTATGCTTCTCTTAGCTTCGTGGTCACTTCTCATTTTCTTGCCTTTTCTTGCTAAACTGACCATCATTGTATGAGCACTTCCAAGATCCCATGAACTAGAATGTGCAGAGCATTTGCCTGAATATCTGACACTGAGTTGGGGTTGGAAAAGTAGAATTTTGGAAAGGAATAACTCATTGTTATCTTAAAACCAAGACACAAACCCACATTAGAGGAAAGCTGTTGTTCCAGACAACGAAGAACAATTAGGAGACAACTCAGGGAAAAGGTATTTCTTCTATTGAAGTTGAGAGATGAAAACACTGGCCATAATGATAAATTTATTTTAATTTCTTCCCCAAACTCCAGTGATGAGTTAATAGAGAGCACAGGGACCAATGTCAAGGAGCAGAATAAGTAACGGCAGTGAATGAAGGAGACTGGAGTGGCCAGTGACTAGTAGAAAGAAAAAAAATCATTTTAAGATACAAAGCTCCAGGCACTAAAACAGCCAAAATCAGTGGCATGGTCTTATTTTACTTGAAATAACAGACTAGATAACATATTTAATATTAAGGCAAACAAGTTTTCTGGACTAATTCCCTTCTTTTCCAGGACAAAACAAAAAACAAAAACAAAACAAAACAAACAAAGAAGAAAATAGAACCATGGAAAGAATTTGATTTACCGGAGTCTAGCTTAGATGCTCTTTTGAATTAAATAATGCTGTGTCCTTTCTGAATTTTAAGCATTTCTCTCATTTGAAATAGATAGATGATAGATGATAGATAGATAGATAGATGATAGATAGATAGGTAGATAGATAGATGATAGATAAAAAGGTATAATAGAATATATATATATATATATATATATTCTCTCTCTAACACAGTCTGGGTCTCCAGCCCATGGTGGAGACATCTATATCTATATTGGAATTTATCTTCCTACCTCAATGAACTCAATCTAGAAACTTTCCTACTGATATGCCCAAAGGTTTACGTCTTGTGTTAGACCCTATAAAGTTGATCTCACTATTAATCACCATAACTCCTTTTAATTCAAGAAAGAGAAGATATTTATCTAGTCTTCCTCTTTATTTTATCTTATTCAAATGATTTTTATTTTATCTTATTCAAATGATTCTTAGAAGTGTGGGAACAACCTGAAATCCCACTCGTGATTGGCAACGTGGCTGCCTGATTATGGTGAGTGTGTGAGGAAGTAAAGATGTCATCTGGAAGTTTATGAGCAGTTCAAGCAAACCACTTGGTTGTCAAGTGCCAGTCAATCAACCCTGAATTATACCTAGAAGTAACATTACATGAACTCAGCAGGTTATATTTAAGAATATGCATGTATATACAAAAACATATTGCATACATATATGTATGCAAAAACCTTGATGCAAAAAGAGGTGATGAATTTGAAAGAGTGGTTAGGAGTACTTAGGATGGTTTGAAGGAAGGACTAAAGGGAAGGATAAAGGTAATTAACATATGTCTTAAAAAGTAAACAAAAATTGTTAGTCTTGTAATTTCTTTAATTTAATCTTTAAATGTGACTATTTCCGTCTTTTTATTCTTAATTAGTATAATTTGACATTATTTTGACGATCTTCTTAATGTATGAAAAGAACAACCCTAGGCATTTTTGTAATTGTGTGTATTTATAGGATAGCCTGTCATATTCTGATAAATGTATGCCTACATGGTTAATGGTGAAACTGGGTAAGCATATGTCTCTTCTCAAATGTTTAACATTTAGTTGTGGTAAAGACTCCTTTTTATAGCTGTAATATATGGTAAACTACCTGCAGTCAAATTTCAGAGTGGTTTCTTTTTACATAGTCCCTTTCCATTCTTTCCTCTTATATATTACATACATTCCGACCACAGTTTTCCCTCCCTCCAGTCCTCTTTCCCAGATACACTCCTTTTCCATTTCCCTTGAAACAAACAAAACAAAACAAAATAAAATGAACAACAACAACAACAAAAAAAACCCAGGAAACAAAAGGCAGGCCTCACAAGGATAACCACTAACAAGTTACAATAAGACTAGGCTCATATTAAGGCTGGACAAAGCAACCCAGTAGGAAGAAAAGGGTTCAAAGTGTAGGGAAAAGAGTGAGACACCCTGATGCCCACTATTGTGAGTCCTACAAGAACATCAAGGCAAACAACCATAAGGTATATTCAGAGGAACTAGCTCAGACCCACAGAGGGTCCATGTTTGTAACTTCCATCTCTGTTAGGCCCAATGGGCCATGCTTAGTTGATTATGTGGGCCATGTTATGGTCTCTTAGTGTCTTCTACCTCTCTAACTCAAATAACTCTTCCTCTCTCCTGCAGGGTTCCTGACTCTGCTCTGTGTTTGGCTATGGGTCTCTGCAACTGCTCCCATCAGTTGTTGCATGAAACCTCTCTGATGATACTAGGCCTTAGCACTGACCTATGAGTATAGCAGAATATCATTAAGAATCATTTTATTTGTTTATTTATTTATTTATTTATTTGCCAATTGTTTTTGGTTGTATACTGTGTCTCTAAGCTGTAAACTTCCTGGAATCTATAAGAGTGACACTAGGAAATTCTCTTAGTATTGGGCAATACAAAATCTGATCTGACCATCTTCCATATCCAAGCAAGGCTCCTAGCAGTGGGACTGGGACATAAATCCAGCCACAAAATCTTCCACCTACAAATTGTCCTGCCTACAAGATGTGTGTGAGGCAATGGTAGCGCAGGACTTGCAAGAGTGACTAACTAATGACTGATCCAACTGGAGGTCTATACCATAAGAGGAAGCCCATGCCTGACATTGCCTGGATGGCCAGGAACTACAAGCAGGATAGCTGAAAGACCCAAAACATAGTGTCTATCAATGAATCTTTCTTAACATATTCTCTATTTAATCTCCCCAACCTTAAAACCACTCTTTTACTCTTAGGTTCTGTATAACCAGTTCTTTTGGACTTTGAATGTTAGTAAGATTGTGTGGTACATTTGTTTCAAGACCTGGCTTGTTTTGCCTAATGAAATGATCTCCAGTTTTATCCATGAGAGATTTTGCAAAGAGAGGGTTTTACATTTTTATTGTTGAGTAGTATTCCATTTCTTTTATCACCCAGCAATTGATGTAGGTTACATTGTCTACATTTCTTGATTATTGTGAACAGTTCTGAAATGAATGATGGTGCACATGTGCCTCTGTACTGATCTCACTATTTGTAATGGAATTTCTTCATCCAGTGGTATTTCTTCTGATAATTCAACAAATTTTAAAACCTATTTTATATTTTCCTATCTATCTCCATCTTTTAAATAAAGAATTATTTTCATTTGTCCCTCTTGAATTACAGTCTAGTGGCATTTGATTATATAGATTGTTATTTTCTTACATGTTTATTTAATTGTGATGCTATGTATTTTCTCCAGCTATGACTTTCATTATCATATTAAATTGATAGGCAACATTTTTACTATGATTTCCCCCTAAAGACTTCAAATTTCTTTTGAAATTTAAAATTTGGATTTCTTGTTTTCTTTTCATCTAAACAATTGTACTTTTTCCTAATGTTGTTATACTTCTAATCATTGATTTTATGCATTAAATAAAGATATATATTCTTTTAGAACAATTTTTATTAATTTATATTACTAAGATCCTTTGAAAATTTTTATAAATCTTGTATGTTTTATCTGCCATGGGATCTCAGGGTTAAACTAATGTTTTCTATTATTATGTATTTCTATTTTCCATTCAATTTTCTTTAGTCAATTTTCTCTAGCACCTTCATTTCTCTCACTAATCTTTTGCTTAGAGAAGAAGTGTAGGAACCATATGGAATGACAGCATTCAGAACTAACTAGAGGCATTCTTTCCCCAGAGAAATAGTGATGGTCACTGAAAAAGCAGATAAAAAATTGGAATATCATTTAAAACTTAAGAAAATTATTCTAAAGCAATAAAGCAGATACAAATAATCTGGAGAATCTAAAAAAAATAAATAAAATCTAAGTGAGTAAGATGAAAAGCTAACAGGGGTCAAAATAGTAAGGAAGAGATCAGGACAGATTTGATGGTTCAGAAATAAGACAATACACACTCATTTCCACATGATTTCAAGGTATAAATGCAGTTCAATGAAGCAAGAGAGGGGAAGAAACAGGGACAATAGTCTTGGGATGTTGTGATAACTAAATATTAGTTACAAAGAGAACACATCAAACCCATCCTCAAACAACACAAATTAACTGAAAGTAAATATAGACCTCAATCATAAAGTTCTTAGAGCAAAATCTAGGAACAAATCCTAATCCTGGGTTAAATAGAAACTCATAAATGCTACCAAACTATGAATAATCAATAAAATAGCAAATTATAAGACTTTATCAAAATTAACACTTTTTCTGGTTCACAGTATACCTTAAGAAAATAAAGTTAAAAAAAATCACAGAACTGTAAAAATTGCTCAGTTGTTCTTGTCCTCTTCAAAGTAAAATACCAAAGTGTCTGAAGTTTCTGTTGTTAGTTTTTAAGAACATCCAGAAGGATACCTCAGTTTCTCTAGTCTTGTCTCTGTTCTTTGTTCTGTGCTAAAATTACAAGAAGAATGAAACCTGTCTGGCTACTAAGTTGGACCTCTATAGTACCTTACTCTCTAGCTTCATTGTCCTGTGAGCAATGCCTGTGTGGTTTTACTATGGGTCCCCTGATGTTTGACATTTTTCTCTTCTTCGTTGAGAAATCATGGAAACCTCATAGGAGAAAAAGAGTGTCTTCAATATCTAGAGATGCTTGAGACTTAGGGAAGAGAGAGATGAAGCCTACAGAGAAAAGACAGTAAAGGATAAATAAAGTCAGCTTCTGGTATTTCTATCTGAAGACTACATTGGCTGAAAAAGGGTATTTGTAAGTTTTGACAGAGAAAAACATGTCGTTAAAAAATAAAGAGCTTAAGGGAGTCACACAGTCATGTGATCACTTGGAATGGGATCAAAGTGATTTATTCATTTCCTTCAGTTAATTAGTGGAGACTCTATATGTAATTGTGTTCATTTCAGCCTAGAAAGATGTTGTTTTGAAGCAAAAGAGATAAATTTGGGAAGGAGAAGAGAAAGATCAAAACCGCTATTCTTAGTCTGATCGCTCTCTAACTATCTGGCCTCCTCTCCCCTGGCTCTGTAGGGATAAGAGTTGTTAGGTCCTAGAAATTTGGAATTACTCTTATATCCTCAGAAGAAACTTCTGTATTGCTTGCTGCTGATTTCTGGAACAGTAAGTGCTGTGAAAAAATTTACCTAGAAAATCATATCTTGCAGACAAATTTCAATGCAAGAGTCCTCATGACAAGTGTTCACTGGAACTAATCTTCTACTCACGTGAAGATCCTATTACAAGAGAATCACCTTGCAAAGTAATACTACAAGAGACCAGGTTAATGAATTTAACGCTTGAGTTAAAATAAAAGATGCTGATAAAAAATATATAAGAATAAAAACCTTCTCTGTCACCTGCTGCTACTGCTAAAAAGTAAACAAAGATTGACAAGTGCTGCATTTGATCATACTGCTCCAAAGGCCACCAAATTGCTCCAAAGGCAAGACAAAGGCAATATATCCCAGTTTAGAAATGTCTACTGTCCATTGTGTAAATGTACCACATTTTTTTTATATCCATTCCTCTGTTGAAGGACATCTGGGCTCTTTCCAGCTTCTGGCTAATATAAATAAGGCTGCTATGAACATAGTTGAGTATATGTCTTTGTTATATGTTAGAGCATCTTCTGGGTATATGCCCAGGAGTGGTATAGCTGGGTTCTCAGGTAATGATATGTCCAATTTTCTGAGGAACCGCTAGACTGATTTCCAGAGTGGTTACACCATCTTGCAATCCCACCAACAATGGAGGAGTGTCCCTCTTTCTCCTCATCCTCACCAGCATCTACTATCACCTGAGTTTTTATTCTTAGCCATTCTGACTGGTGTGAGGTGAAATCTCAGGTTTGTTTTGATTTGCATTTCCCTTCAGAAATGCAAAATGACTAAGGATGCTGAACATTTCTTTAGGTGCTTCTCGGCCATTCACGTTTCCTCAGTTGAGAATTCTTTGTTTAGCTCTGTATCCCATTAAACATAGCTCTATACCTCATAAAAACAATGAATTCGAGAAATTCTTAGGTAAATGAATGGAACTAGAAAATATCGTCCTTCGTCAGGTAACCCAATCACAAAAGAACACACATGGTATTCACTCACTGATTATTGGATTTTAGCCCAGAAGCTTGAAATACCCAAGATTCAACTCACAAACCACATGAAGCTCATGAAGAATGAAGACCAAGTCGGGGTGCTTCTGTCCTTCTTAGAAGGAATAGCAAAATACTCAAGGGAGCAAATATGGAGACAAAGTGTAGGACAGAAACTAAAGGAGGGGCTGTCTGGAGACCATTCCACCTGGGTATCCATCCCATGTGCAGTCACCAAAGGTAAACGCTGATGTGGATGTCAGGAAGTGCATGCTGATAAGAGCCTGATATAGATGTCTCCTCAGAGGTCTGCAAGAGTTTGACATATTCAGAGGCAGATGCTCACAGCTAACCATTGAACTGATCATGGGGTTCCTAATGGAGAAGTTACAGTAAAGACTGAAGTACTTGAAAGGGTTTGTGACCCCATGAGGAGAGCAACAGTACCAACCAACCAGAGCCCCAGGGTCTAAACCACCAGCCTGGGAGCACTTAGGGAGGGACCTATGGCTCCAGCTGTATATGCAAGGGAGGATGGTCCTGTCAGGTATAGGTAGGAGAGGAGATCCTTGGTCCCATGAATGCTGGACTGCTTGTGTGGGGGAATTCGAGGGTGGGGAGGTGGGAGTGGGGGGGGGTAGTTGGGGGCACATTCTCATAGAAGCAGGAAGAGGGGGGATGAGATAGGGGGTTTCTGGGGAGGATGGGGGAAATAGGGTAAGGGGATAACATCTGAAATGTAAATAAAATATCCAATAAAAAAGAATTAAAAAAAAATAAAGAAGAAATGTTGACTGATGTATCCTGGCATCTTCAGAATCTTATGCCAATAAAAGATAGCATGCCAAACTTAGTTTCTTTTCTCCAGTAATGGGTCATTCAGACAAATATGAATCTATATTCATTTCTTAAAATAGAAAGATTTGGCTTTCAAAATGAAGTTTAGTTAAAGACAAGAGTAAGAATTTATATACAAATCTATCTTTTTCTTCTTTCTTTCCTATCTTGCCTCATCTTTTCTCCTCTGTCTTCTTCCTTTTTTTCTTGTGGTCTTTTTTATTGGTTAGACAAATCCTGTTGGTTGTTAATATTTTATTGAGATAAATGATACATCCAGGAATTTGAAGAAATATTGTCTTCACAAATGATCCCAATACAATGACAGTATATTTTTATTCTTATGATATTTTGATAGAGAAAAGTCAATATTATTGATATCTTGACTATACATCTCTTTGGCAAGCTGCAGGTTGCAGTCTACCTGACCTCATTTTATTCTGCATTTGCTCTGTTTCTAAATAAGCAAGTACAATTTTTCTTCATTTACCAATATCAACATGATCAAAAGATAGTTTATAGTATGGTTGTAATGTACCACTTTGCTATATGTTCTCTTGTTATAACCACAAGCCAAATATTGGGTAGTACATTTTTAAAAGTAAGATTTTGGTCTTGGAGAGTGAATGTTCCAAGTCAAAAGACCACATCTGGTAAGCTTATTATGTTGATGGAGTACTAACACAGCACAAAGCATTACATGGTGAGACTAGAACATGTGAGAGATGGAACAACAATGTCTCTCATCACTTAAACTCTAGAAACCCTAACATGCATGGTAGCTCATGTTCTGTGTCTATACCTAGTGGCACAGACCTGCCTCTGGTCTAGTACTTTTCAGACTTTTTAAAGGCTCTGTGATTTTATTTACACTAAACAAAGCAAAAAATAGGGAAAGTGGGCACTAGAGGTAAGAAAACAAAGTTGGTTTGTTTTCTTTCTTTCTTTCTTTCCTTTTTTTTTAAAAAAAAAATTCTACCTTGTGCTTCTAGATTCTTATATCATTTTGAACATCTATTATTTAAAGTAGAGTTGGTATCTACCTTCCTGGTATTCAACTTGTTGTTGTTGCTGTTTGTTTCTTGTTTTGTTTTGTGTGCATGTTTTTGTTTTGAGACAGTATCTTATTATGTATCTGTACCTGTCCTGGAATGCACTATGTAAATCAGGCTGGCGAAGAACTCACAGAGATCCACCTGCTTCAGCCTCCGGAGTGCTGGGATTAAAGACTTGTACTAAACTAAGCTCTAGGTATTTGTTGTAGCTGTGTGTGAGAGACAATAATCAGGCTACCTTTCAAATGCTAAGGTTAAGTTTTATAGAAGTAGTGGTAGAAGGGAATTGCCTTTCTAGTTAGTTTGATCTGTCCAACCTACTGATATTACTCATATTGCTTTAATTTGTTTGTTTAAAGTTAGGCATAGATGTGCAGTATTTCACACAAGCACTATTTCTACTGTATCCCTCCAACTTGCGAATTTAAAACACCTAGGAAACTGCCTGACTTAATTTATGCTTGAAAAGCAATTCCGAAATAAACAGATTAATTAAGGTTCAGTTTTTAAAGCTTTAGCATAGAACATGTTTACTTCTGAAGTGAGGCTAAATACACTAAGTTTAGAAACGGCAGCACTTTGATTTCTAATACATACTTAGTAGTACTTACAAAATAATAATGTGTGAAGAAGTACTCTCTTTATAAAATGATGGGAAATTAAAGTCATCATTCTGAATGAAGAATTATACAGGCTCTGTAAATATGCATCCATTTGGATTTTTAGCTCATACGTATTCTATAAGCATGGATTTTTATGGCCATGTACTTAACAATCAGCAATTTCTGTCTAATCTTCAAATTTACGATGCTGTTTATAATGCAATTTACATACATCACTATAGGATTAGGATCAATGTATTTTTCAGTACCAGCGCATTTTATTGGTTATGAAAACTGATAAATGTGAGGGATCCATATTTTGTAAAGCTTAAAATAAATGAACAAAAACAAACAGGTAATGAGTCTTTCTAATTGGTACAGGATTTAGGCAATTGTAAATGTTTTGATGAGGTTGTTTGTATAATGTTGTGATTGATGCTATCAAAGGCATTAAGTTTTAGTGTATAAAGTATTTTCCTTCCTGATGTGATGATGCTCAAGACATAGACATCAATCACTATTAGAGTAAAAATAATAGTTTAAGAGTGGCTAGGAATCTCCAGCCAAGATGTTTTGATATTGGCCTATGAAGAGCTGACTTCCTTGGGGCCAACAACAGAATAAGAAGTGTGACGCCCAGGGCTTTCTGTTACCTGAAGGCAAGGACCAAGGAACCAGAAACTACAAGTCAGACACTTGAGGAAAATTGGATGAATGAGCAGAAAGATGTGCTTGTCTTGTCAAGCGGTCATAAGAATTGTGCTGCCAGTTTAGATCTGTTATACAGTGACTAAGAGATGACTCTGCAGCTACAGACATGATGGTTTTTCTCTTTCATTAGAATTTGTAACACCTAGTAACCCAGAAGAATTGAAGAGACCTTTGTAAAGCTGTAGCAGCAGATAATACACAACCAAAAGAAAAAACAATCAATATAAATTTTATTTGTGTATGTATAATTGCAATGGAATACATTTTGTCTTTCCAATGATGAGCAGAAGGTGCCATTACTTGTAGCGGCACTGGTCAGGTACCTGCTAAATAAAGTTGCTCTTTAAAGCTGCTCACTATGTATAGAAGGAAAGAAATAGGCTGGTGGAGTTCAAGGAATCCAATGCTATTTTGTGTGACTATAAATCAACCTCTAAGGCTCTCAAACAAATTTCAATATTTGACATTTGGGAGCTGTAAATTAAAAATCTGTCATCTCCCACCTTGTTTAAATTCAAATTCTAATGAGGGTCCTTGCAACACCCTACAGTTAAGGTGCACACACTTAAGTGGCACACGGCATGGAGTTTACACATCAGCAGAACTTAACTGTTAGCATGATTTATCTATTGGAATGGCTCCAACAGTACAAAAGGCCAAGTCAACTATTTGGATGCTACCAGAAGAGGCAGTGTTGTAAGAATCAGTCTTGGGTTGCAAATATCCTTAATTTGATCTTTCTACAGTCTTTTAAACTTTTTTATTTGTCAATGATTACCTTGAGGAAGCTGAATATTGACAAGGGACTTTGAATTGCTAGACCCAATGTGTAGGGTTTATATTTTAGGGGAGTGTTTGCTTTTTTTTTTTTTTTTTTTGTGTGTGTGTGTGTGTGTGTGTGTGTGTGTGTTTAAGATGTTGTCTTATTACATGACTATTTAATTAAACCAAATACCCTCAAGTACCACAAACTTAATCAAATTATCTAAGTTTCTGTTAAGTACATTCACAATAGCATTACTTGTAATGATATTTCATTATGCTCTGAAAGGAACATTATAACTTCCAGGTGGTTCCATACTTGAATAACTTCAGCAACTACTGTACTATAAAAATACCATCAGTTCCCATTAAGGCTTTTAGCCCAATTAAAAAGCAAACATCATTGGGAGAGGTTATTATTCCCGTTGCCAGTATTTCACAACTGACTGAATTCACAAATCACCTTTCTATATCCTCTGGCCCCTACTTATTTTCTAAGAATTTATTTATTTATTTATTTATTTCCCACTAGCTGTATTTAGTCATTCCAAATAAAGTCTCTTCTCTTTTCCTTGGTCTTTTCCTTTTTCCTTTGCCCCTTAACATCCCTTACGTACCTCCTTCAAAGAAGCAAATTCTGAACTATATTTCCCAGTATGTGAGAGCTCTGTATATTATACATGCGGATACAAATTCAAATACATCAGATACATATGTATGTAGATACAACTCCATATGTTACTGTATTATATATATTTCATTGTAAATTATACTGACATATTTCCCCCAATGTCATGAGCAGTTCTTGACAAAGTGATGTTGTAGCTATGGAATGAAATGAGTTAAGCATGGAGATGTCCTGAGAACGGATGGATGTTGTAGTCACTGAGCTTCAAATTATGAAGAATGCTGCTGCTAAGCCCAGGAGATGCTCCACATCCAAGGCAGATGTGCTGAAAACTAGTACACACTTTAAAGCTTCCAGCCAGGCAGATGTGAAAGGATGCAGGGCACTAAGGGAGAGGGAAAATGAGAAAGCCTGGCCCATGCTAAGTGCTCATTTGGCCATATAACAAATTCTATCATATAAATGCAGCCTTTAAAAGATGGTATTTGTTTGTTTTTTAATTGCTTTTTAGTAATATAAATATTTTACAACTTATTGTGATAACAGAAGTCCCCTTCACCACATACCAGAATTATTTCTTTCATTTCATTGCACTAGATTTCTTTCTGGTTGGCTGTTTAGGAGTATCATCCCAGACCTTTCTTCAAATAAGCATAAATATCACAGGAATCCCCAAGCTGCAGCTCTGCTCCGTTTGGGTGAGTGATTAAACACATCCTGTGAAGTATTGCTTTAGTTAATTGATTCTCTACTCTGGTCCACTCTGCCAGTACATTTGTAGTTAGTTAGTTAGTTAGGAAGATGGGTAGTTCATTAGGTAGCTTGTTTTGTTTTCTCACATTACAGTAGATCCAAAGTCTCCTGTGATGGTGACAGGAGAATGTGAAAAATCCACACAAATTTTCTTTCCACTTGGAACCTAGATGATTGTCATTAGCCGAAATTTCTGAGCACCTTGGGAATCTACAACCTGCCCTGGCTTAGAGAGCTCATTAACAGGTTAACTCAGCCCTCAAGGCAATGTTTTTAAGAAAGGCTTGGTAGATTATCTGCTTTCCATGAGTTGGAGATTTCGGGGAGCTAGCACTAACTATGCCTTTCTTATGTTTGAACAAAAGAAAACCCAGTGAGATTTTTGATGAGCCAAGATAAAAAGCTATTCCTCTAAAGTAGTCTTGCAAATAGTGTCAAAGAAAACCTGCTTAGGAACAGCCTGGGCCACACACTCCCTGTGTGACATTGGGCATCTGGGGTGTCAACATTCATATGCCTTCCTCTCCCTTAGTTTCTGACAGAGCCTTGACATAAGCTCTTTCAGTTTCTTTACATGCTCACTTTCTAAATAGATTCCATTTGATGGAATATGGAGCTATTTGCAGCACCCAGCACATGCCGTTGTTTGTCTTCCCTTTCCTTCTTCTCGATCTCAGATGGTTTCAGGTCTTGTCAGCTCATGTCACAACTCATTATTGGAGCTTACCTTTCCTGCCCTTCTGCAATTGCTATCTCTTGCATTCATCCTCCAGCCTGACAAACCCTTTGCTCCCCGCAGGGCCACTTGGTTGAGTCACAGAACCAGAAGGCTAGAGAAACCTAGGTAGCCTGTCTCTATCTGCCTTGCATCAGTCAGCTTCATTCCCACTCCAGGAGGCCACTGAGTTCCCACTCAGAACCACAGGATTTGGTTATATATAAAACAGGCTAAGTTATATAAACTGAGGTAGAGATCAGTGGTTCAAAAATACTTCTAAGAAAAGAATGAGTATTTCTAAGGAAATCAGAGTCCCATTTGTAACATTTGCCTATGCTCAAGGTTTAAACATTTCAACCACATCTCAATCGTGGCAATTCTCAAGCTAGCAACTTGACCTCACTGAGCATATAAGATAACTCTGTTGCCTTTTTTTTCATTGCTGAGACAAAAAAAAAATCCTGATAAAATCAAATTAAGGTAGGAAGGGTTTACTTCTGCTGCCATAACAAGGGTACTGTCCATTGTGATAGACAAAGCATAGTAACAGTGGATTGGGGCAGCCATTCACACTGCATCAACAGTCAGGAAACACAGAAGGATGAGTCCTGGTACTTAGCCAGCTTTCTTTGCTTTATTCCACCCAAAGTGGTGCTACCCATTTTAGGTGGGCCTTCAATTTACCCAGTCTAGAAAATCCATCCTAGACAGACCTGGAGGTTTGTGTCCCATGGTTTGGAGCCTTGACCTGAATGAAAAAAGAACTTAACATCAGCACTCATCTCTCCCCATTGCTTACTGTGGTATGCAATGTGACAAGCCTGGAGGTTTGTGTCCCATGATTTGGAGCCTTGACCTGAATGAAAAAAGAACTTAACATCAGCACTCATCTCTCCCCATTGCTTACTGTGGTATGCAATGTGACAACCCCCTCATACTCTTACTGCTACACCTTCTGCACCAGAATACACAAGATCTTCAAGCAATAGTCCAAAATAAATACTCCCTTCCCTAAGTTACTTTTCTCAAGTATTTTATCTCATCAGCTAGAAAAGTAATACAAATGTCTAACTACATTTTGCTTTTCTTTAAGACATGCACCCATTTACACACACACACACACACACACACAACCCTCATTTTTAAATATTGTATGTGTACTTGGGATTTCTATACCATGAGGTTTTTTTCCATTGAAGATATATTCTTCTCTCATACAATACATCCCAACTGCAGTTTCTTTTCCCTCCACTCCCTCCAGTTTCCCACTACCTTCCTCTCTCCCAAATCCACTTCTCCTCTGTTTCTCTTCAGAAAAGAGGAGGCCTCCAAGACACAACAACCAAACAGGACAAAAAAAGATACAATAGGACAAGGCAAACGCCTTATATCAAAGCTGAACAAGGCAAGCCAGTAGAGGAACAAAGTTTCCAATGGGTATTTTTAAGGATGTTGTATTAATCTTTTTATTACAAAATAGCTTGTTTCTAGTGTTTGGGTAGTGACTTCTTATGCAATCATCTTTTGATACTAGTGGCCATAAAATAAACTCTAACTCAAACTAGATAAGATTTTGATTCTACTCTTCCTTTTTGTTCCTGTGGGAACTTTAGGAGATTCTTCCCAGACTCACTTTGCAGTGTCATTAACCAATAGTATCTTTACCAAGCAACGAGAGATAGTGACAGCTCTATAGATTTCACTTGTGCTTTTCCTTATGAGTAAAAGTGACTTTTAAGAGTAGTTTTAAAAGCCTCATTTTTATAGTCTATGAAATCTCTTTCACATGTATTGACGATGTCTTCTATGCATTGTTACCCTCATGTTATTTTTTGACTTCACGTAGAGTATTATTACATTCAGGTCAAGTGAGACTGGTGTTGACATTTTTACGATTTTCTATTGTAATTTCATATTATATTTACGCATATGCAGGGTGGTGTGTGTGAATGCAGGCTCCATGATAGCCAGAGGGAGTTGCTGGATTCCTGGATGTGGAGTGACAGGTGGTTGTGAGCCGTCTGAAACATGTTCTCCAGAAGAACAGTACACACTCTTAACAGCTGAGCCATCTCTCAAGTTCATCCTTATGATTTTATTCTAGAACATGTTAGTGTCTTTTTGTATCTCTTTTAAACTTTGAGGAATAACTGAATGTGCAGCTATTAATCCTGAAACAGTCAGCTGTCCTCGCTGAAATGCTGTGGCTGCTTTATCAAATACTAATGTCAGCTTATGCTTGTTGTAGAGTCTGATTCTAGACCCCATTTTCTGTTCTGTTGAGGTAAGACAGTAGGTTTTGAAAAGGAGGGGAGGGGTATCAGAAAAATCTAGCTGAATAAATTACCAAGACAAGGGGAGAATATTAGCCACTAAGATGCTAAGAAATAAAGTATGTGGAGGTTTTTAAAAAAAATAAAAATAAAAAAAAGGAAAGGGCATTCAGATGGAGATTAAGATTGGAGGGGTTGGGCCTCCCTCCTGTAGAGTTTTTAGTGAGGTCGTTTAAGTCTAAGACCTCCTCATCTTTTTCCTCTGCTCTCCTCTTCTCTTCCCCTACTCTTTTTTTTCCTCCTTGCATCTTAAAGATGTCATCGACTTTTTAAGTACCACTATGGTTGCTGTCTTAGTTATGGGTTTTATTACTGTGATAAAAGACTACAACCAAAGCAACGTGAGGAGGAAACGGTTAATTTGGCTTACAATTTCATATTGCTGTTCATCATCGAAGGAAGTCAGAACAGACACTCAAACAGGGCAGGAACCTGGAGGCAGGAGCTGATACAAAGGCCATGGAAGAATACTGCTTACTGGCTTGCTCTTTTTGGCTTGCTCAGCCTGTTTTCTTATAGAACCCAGAACCACCAGCCCAGGGATGGTAGCAGCTACAGTGGGGGGGGGGTCTCTTCCATCAATTACTAATTAAGAAAATGCCTTCCAGGCTTTTCTACAGCCTGATCTTATTTACTTAGTTGAGGTTCTCTCCTCTCAGATGACTTCAGCCTGAGTCAAGATGACATAAAACTAGAGAGCACAGTCACCAAAATTGAACCCTTTGCTCTTTTCACTGGAGAGTTTATTTATCATGTACTTCTGTAGTGCCCTGTCTTCAATCGTTTTGTATTGCTCTAAGAGAATATCTGATGTTGACTCAGGTGTGAGAAGAGGTCTATATGGGTTATAATTGTGACAGCTAGAATATCCAAACAGCATGTTAGTAGAACCTGGAGACGGTTCTCTGAATTGAAATAATTTGAATGGCAACACATGTATAGTGCATCTTCTAAGCCAACAGTCAGCCATGCATGTAGCATCTTATGTAAGACAAACATAAATGGTGTGATAGGAGGCCTAGAAAGCTTTATTGGTTCCTATAGAAACAAGGTCTCTTTTTATGAGAAAAACATTTAACCCAATCACAGGTCCTACCTCTCAACGCCAAATTTCTAGCACATGAATAGCTGGAAGACAAGCTATCTCCAAAACACAACAGTTGGGTCACCACAGCCTCTGATGGACAGAATGCACAGACTCAGGGAGTACATACATCTGCAAGCCAGAGAGGCCTTGCTGGATGTAGGCAGCGGCAGAGCCTATGGGACAGGTGAATAGAATACTCTCATCAACAGCCACTTGCCTCATGAGCTGTGCTTGCTCTTGTACTACAGCATGACATCCACTGGGTACTAATGTGTAATTTTAAATCAAGCTTGCTCCTTTGCCTGGGACATGCTCTCGGCTTAGCTTCGAAATCAAGCCCCCGCCAGCCCAAGTTCCCAACTTAGAGCTATGGCCAGTTAGCAATCGCTCCTCCAACCCCTCATGGCTAGCTTCACCAAGCCAAAAACAACCGCTCTAGCTGCCCGCTTTCTCCTCCTGCCCACTTTAGCACCACGGATGGAAAACACTAGACAGTTTTATTATTTTAAAAACTAGCTAGATAATTCAATGGCTGGATGAAGAATTTCCTGCCCTAATCTTATCAACTAGTTTCCTCCATCTTCCTTGCCCCCCTTCCCCAGCTTAAGGTGGAGGCTACAAACTCCAGGGGTCCCAAGAGACCTATATGTCTGCTGCTTCTTACATGCTCCAAAACCTGGTCCAAAACCCTTTATCTCGGTCACTTCTCCTCCTCTTGGGACCTAGAAGTCCCACCTTTTTTCATTTGCCCAGTAATTGGCTTCTGCCTCCTTTATTGACACAGCAAAGAACCAATTAGGCACTCGACACCCCCCCACACAGGTACTAGCATGGCACATGGCATCTGTGATACCCTTCTTCTCTTGCTTGCCCTTAAGCAGGAAGTCCCTGAAAGTGCTGTTAATCTCACTAACATTTCCTTGAACTTGAACTGGATTCTCTGGATCAAACGATGACATCTGGAAAGGTAAGAAACCACCAACGTAGTGTCCCCAGGAGCCGTGCCGTGTGTGTGTGTGTGTGTGTGTGTGTGTGTGTGTGTCTGTGTGTGTCTGTGTGTCTGTGTGTCTGTGTGTGTGTATGTTTTAAAGCAAAATTAAGAGAAAAACAAGACAAAATTTTTAAATACCATACTTTGTTTGTTCTAAACTACCTAAAAAATAAGGGTTGTAGTCCAACCTAATGAAATCCAGTGTGTGTTCATGGTCCAGGTGGCCTTGGTTAAACCCAAAGAGCAGGCATGTGCAGACTCAGGACTCAGCCAATCAGGACAGAACACATGAGAAATGTGGCTGTGGCATTGGCTGTGAAGTCTTGTCTTTTACATTTTTCACAGCAGGAATAATGATTTAAGGCTCCTGTAGTGTGACTGTGCCTCCAAGCACACAAAATCAATGATCTAACTGTGCAGTGTTCAAATGCTCATTTAGATGTCCTCTCTTGATGAGGAATGTAATTTTAAACTGCCTGGCTTTCCTACCCTAGAAATCAAATGTGTCCGGAATTTATTTTATTTTTAAATCTCAAGTAATAGAGGCCAAATAAGTGACAGGATCACTGACTTTGTCTATGAAGCAGCAGGGCCCCTCCCCCTCCTGTATTTCATACTTAGACAGTAATGTAAGCACTGGAGCTGAATTAATAGGAAAAGGCCATTTAGAATCTCATTTAAAAGAAGCCACTTTATTTTCTTTACTTTTGCCATGAGACAAATAATCATAGAATAATTCACAAGCAATTCAGCAAGGAAAGACAACAAATAAGGACAAGATAAGAGCCACAGAGACTTTTTCTCTATTATTCTCATCTCTATATTCCATCCTCAGCCCACACGAGGCATTCACAAGCTTGTTTATTGAGGAGACTGGGGAGATGATAGAAAAATACCTTATCTGCCCAAACAAAGAAACTTTAGAGAATAAATAAAGCTTTGAATTTCCAGAACAGTCAAGTGAGCTCTCCGGGTGTTATTTATTTTGGCATCCCTGTAGCATCCCTTCTTCTGACTATAAATCTTTATATTGCTTTACAGTTTTCTGTGTCTGGTGTATGTGTCCTGTCTCCTTAAGACATGAAGGAAATAAACAACCCACCACTCAAGAGCTTGAAGAGCTCTGTCCCACAGATAGTAAAGGAGAAGACCAATAAGGCACATTGGGTCACAAAGTGAGCCCTTGTCTGAAGAAGGTCTACAGAAAAACACTTTTCTGTTCATCTCTCTGGATATATTTGCATGTGTATGTATGTCCCTGCAGAAGCCAGAAAGAGGCGCTGGATCTCTGGGGCTAGAGTTACAGGTAATTTTTTTTTTAACTACATAATAGGGGTATTAGAAATCAAACTCCAGGAAAACCATTTGATTCAAAATCTAAATTATACAATGATTAGAATAAGATATTAATAAGTTGCTGTCTGATGTCTTTATCCACTCTCACTTCCGAAGAGGAGGGACACTATGCTTTCATGTACATGCAAATTAGTAAAATACAGTACTGTATGATTGAGTCAAAATAAGGCTCCCTTGGGGCTTCAGCCTAGTGTTTCTACATGTTTATTCCTTTTTACATGTCTGACATTTATTCTCACCTCCAGTGATTAACATGGTTTTGATCTAGGTAAATGAGTATGCCTCAAAGCACTTATAAGAACATTCTTAAATGCAAGCCCAACTTCTAGCCAATTAATCTGTTTCTATGAAACATTTTCATCATCTTTCTCTTACTAAAACTGACAAAGAATCATCTTATGCTTCTAATAGGTGCTTATGAAATATACTGTATCATTATTATTATTATTTTTTATTATTATTATTAGATCATCATCATCTATTACACAAGGACTTGAGACGACTTGAGAGAACTGACTCTCAAGTAAGTAACACACTAGACAGCATTGGCATATTTTTACATTTATTAAACTGCTAGTGTAGAAGAAGAAGAGAAATAATAAACATTTAATTTGGAATAGAACAATATAAAAACAAAACAATGTTAGTTTAATTCTTTAACACCAGAAATTAAAAGACAGTTCACTGCTCTAACACATAAAGCCTGCCCCAGTTTATTATCCTGAGTTATTTAATCTCAGTTGTTTCGGAAAAAAATAAAGTTGATAGTTACTGTACCTGAATTATACAGTGTTTGTGGTCTATGATTATAACATGAACACTGTTGTCACTGATAGAAAGACAGAAAGAGATCTCAATAACTCTGCATGTACACAATTACATGTTTTGACTCATAGGCTATATCTGAGTCATCTCTTAATAGTCTAGAGTTAATGATTTTGTACATAAAATTCTAAATTTTGGATAAGGGACATTGAGCTAAAAGAGTAATGCCCCCAAATATTGCCATTTGGCATGCTGGGAAGTTTGACATAAAAAGCAGCCCAGAAACAATGTTACCCTGTCTATGAAATTCATAGATAGCACTTTCTCTAAAGTTCTCCTTATCTGTCTAAGGGATGATACTTTGAGGAAGAGCATGACTTGCTCTTCCTCAGTTCTGGACTCTACCAGTGAAAGTTGTTCACATGGAGAACACTAAAAGCCTCCATGCTCAGGACACTGGAACCAGATCAATTCTCTCCTATTTTCTCAAGGACTACAACCTAAGGAGTTTTACTGCATAAAATGACCACCTTTGATTGTTGTGCTGTTCCTCCTCTGTCCAAACTATGGCTATCATAGCTCCTCATTGCTGTTCTTCAAAAACTTCACCAGAAGCCACTATTTCCTCCTGTTATATTCAGGGGCCTTCATATTTATTATATTCACGGACACAAGATCCACATAAGATATGAGACCCAAATAAGAACCAGGGTGTTCAATCTTAAGTAGCATTTTGAAAGGAAAGAAAGAAAAGGAAACATGAAATGAAGTAAAAATGAATGGACATGGAAAAGGATTATTAGATTTATGTAAAGAAAGAGACAAAGGAAGGTACTTTGATTTGTTAATTATTTGGTGTAACGAGGATTCCAGATGAGGGATTATTAATGGTTTAACATGCCAAGATGTCATTCATGAATGAAACAAACTGAATACTGTTCATAGACAAAAGTATCAAGTGTGAATGATGAGGCTAGATTATGGCTGGAAGATACTAATGTGGTATTGAGCTACAATAGAAGGGTCTTAGCTTGTTTCTACTAAGACCTTAGAAGAATTGTGCAGCATATTTTCACAGTATACTGCTTGTGCTAAATTAAAGTACACCAGGCTAGGCCTATTTAGAAACAGAAATTTATTTAAATATTTTTCTGTATACTAGAATTCCAAGACCAGGGTATCAGGTAACTGGATCCTTCTGAACACTGAGGTAAGGATTTAATCTGAATGTTTTTCTCTGGTTTGCAGATAAACATCTTTGGGGCTTGCAGTTGCCTTCGCTTATTTACCACAGATGTGAATATGTCTAATTCCACTCAAAATAGCTTTAAAAAAATCCCTGAAACTGACTAGATTTATAAGGCTCCTCCCTACAAAAGAGTAAATAAACTGTAAAGACTGATGAAAAGGAACACTCAGAGAATCCCAGCTGTCTGAAATAAACAGAGACCAGCCTAGGAGAAACAAAGGACAATAGAGCTACCTGGAAGAGACTCAAGCCAACTGACTCCCCATCCCAAACCCAGGTCCCAACCTCACCCAGGGAAAGAAACTCTCCAACCTGTTGAGCTGCCTGCAGATTGTGCAGTGTGCTCCAGGTTCCCAAATTTTGTGAACTGACACCCATGCTGGGATTGGCTTTGATGATTCATCTCTCTTTGAGACATTCCTGCTCCTGTAAGTAACCCATCACCAACTTTCCCCCCAAGAAAACAAATTGGTTCACCCAGTAGGACTTTGGCAGTATCCATATTGGAGTCTGTTGTAGTCTCCCTTTCTGGGATAAGTAGATGTTCTTTGTATCTCAACTGGAAAATCTTTCACATAACACCTTGAATGTTCTAAGTATAGAAAAATGGATAGATAATATTTCACCTTAATCACCAGGGTCTCATAATTCTGTGCCCACTTCCTAGGCCATTTATCACTCTACCAACAAAGAAGTCCATTCCATACCACCCAGCTGTCAGCTATCAACAAAACAATCATGTAATATATACTATTATATAATATAGTCAATTATATACTTTATATTAATTGTATATAGCATATTATATACAATTATATATATGAGGCATAATATGTATTATATACTATATATTAATTGTCAGACATCTTTGTAAAAATTGGCTAACTGGCTCATCAATAATACTTAAGGGTTTTTCTTTCCTCTGCACAGTCCCTCTTATGACTTTATTTTGTTTTTTTTAAATAGGCAGGATTTTGGCTGCCTGTGCCATGATCATATTAAATCTCCTAATGGTCGTCATAAGTCAGAGCAGGTGAAGGGATGAACTCAGAGCCCAGAAGCAATTAATATAGCTTTTAAGGTTTTGGATGGATGACTACACCAGGAACAACATCTTAGTAAAATGGACTTGCAGCCATGTGGCAGGCTTTAGATTCATCCAGAGGCTTAATTTCTTTTCAGTAGGGACAGGAAGATGATCTTAAATTCAGCAATACCATATGCTAGAGGAAAAAGAACATATGGGAAGATATTTAAGGGAAAAACATAACCATTGCTGCATTAAGCTCCATAGAGTTTGATTAAACTCAATAGAGTTAATTATTTCATTTTAGAGGTAACTTCCAGAAAAACTGATTATTTGGTTTCATTTCTCTTTGGCTAAGTTTGAAATAAAATCTTGGAAGAGCAGTCAAAAGTGTCTTTAAAAAAAATAGTAGAGGCAGCCTTGCAAAGTAGTTTGAATATTTTTGTAGTCACCATGAGTGTTTAACTGTATTCCAATAACTAAGGGCTCCCCAACCTTAGACAAGTTACAAATCCCTGTAGTACACAGTTCTCTCTTCGGTATAATACGGACAAAATTACCCATCTTATTCAATTGTGTTGTGTTCTACTTGGTGATTTGTGGTTCCTCAATGATACACATATATATTTAACAGCATAATTCCCAGCACTGTAACCATTAAATGTTGGTCATACTGTTCACAAATTATGCTTTTCATAGCTTATCCACATAAGTCTTGAACATTCCGTATTAATGGGGGGCCAGGGACCAAAAACATTAAAAGCTCAAGTTGGAGGAGAAACGATTTTTATAGACCCTTATAGAACCCTAAATCTTCTTCTGGATCTTCCATGCTTGCCAGGTCAATTAGTAGTTCACAATTATCCTTCACAATCTCATGTCCTTTTCTTTTTAGTAATAAGTTGAAATTTATAATGCGCAATCATTGAGTTTAACAGGTAAAGGACATTTTCCCTTATTCTGTAAGTGAGCTGATAGGGCTTAGTTTTTGTTTGTTTTGTTATAAAATTTTGTTACTTTTTATTTTTTATTGGTTATTTTATTTGCTTACATTTCAAATGTTGTCCCCCTTTCCAGTTTCCCCTCAGGAAATCCTCTATACCATCCTCCATCCCCACTGCTTCTATAAGGGTGTTCTCCCACCCACCCACCCACTCCAGCCTCACTGCCCCAACATCTCTCTACTGAGGCACTGGCCTAGCCTCACAGGACCAAGGACCTCCCCTCTCATTGATGCCTTATATAGAAATCCTCTGTAACATACGCATCTGGAGCCATAGGTCCCTCCATGTGTACTCTTTGGTTGGTGGTTTAGTCCCAGGGAGCTCTGGGGGTTCTGGTTGGTTGATATCGTTTTTCTTGCTACAGGGTTGCAATTCCATACAGTTCCTTCAGTCCTTCCCCTAACTTTTCCATTGGTATTCCCATCTCTTCTTCCCCCCACCCCACACCCCTGTCCTGTGCTCAGTCTGATGGTTGGTTGAGAGCATCCACATCTGTATTGGTCAGGCACTGGCTCCTGTCAGTAAGCACTTCTTGGCATCAGCAACTGTATCTGGGTTTGGTGTTTGCAGATGGGATGGATTCCTACATGGGCAGTCTCTGGATGACCTTTCATTCAGTCTCTGCTCCACTCTTTGTCCCTGAATGTCCTTTAGCCAGGAACAATTCTGGGTTAAACCTTTTGAGATGAATAGGTGGCCCCTTCCCTCAACCATGGACCATGCCTATCTACTGGATATGGTCTCTACAGGTTCTCTCTCCCCTTTGTTGAATATTTCTGCTAATGTTATCCTCATTGGATGCTATGAACCTCTTGCTTCTCTGGCATTTGGGACTTTATAGTGGCTATCCCCAGTTCCCCATCCCCCATTGACAAATGGGATCTCATAAATTTGAAAAGTTTCTGTAAGGCAAAGGACATGGTCAATAGGACAAAACAGTACCCTACAGACTGGGAAAAGATCTTTACCAAGCCTACATCTGATAGAGGGCTAATATCCAAAATATATAAAGAACTCAAGAAGTTAGACTCCAGAGAACCAAATAGCACTATTAAAAATGGAGTACCAAGCTAAACAAAGAATTCTCAACTGAGGAATTTTGAATGGCAGAGGAGCACCTAAAGAAATCTTTAACATTCTTAGTGACCATAGAAATGCAAATCAAAATTATCCTGATTCCACCTCACACCAATCACAATGGCTAAGATCAAAAACTCAGGTGAAAGCAGATGCTGGCAAGGATGTGGAGAAAAAGGAGCACTACTCCATTGTTGGTGGGATTGCAAGCTGGTATAACCACTCTAGAAATCAATCTAGAGTTTCCTTAGAAAATTGAAAGTAATCTACCTGAGGTCCCAGCTATACCACTCCTGGGCATATATCCAAAAGATACTCCAACATATAACAAGAATATATGCTCCACTATGTTCATAGAAGCCTTATTTATAATAGCCAGAGGCTAGAAACAACCCAGATGTCCCTCAATGAAGGAATGGATACAGAAAATGTGGTACATTTACTCAATGAAGTAATACTCAGCTATTAAAAACAGTGACGTCATGAAATACTCAGGCAAATGGATGGAACTAGAAAATATCATCCTGAGAGAGGTAACCCAATCACAAAAGAACACACATGGTATATACTCACTGATAAGTGGATATTAGCCGAAATCCACTTATCGTGGGAATTCCCACAATACAACTCACAGACCATATGAAGCTCAAAAAGAAGGAAGACCAAAATGTGGATGCATCAGTACTACTTAGAAAGGGGAACAAAATAATCACTGGATGTAGAGAGAGGGAGGGACCTGAGAAGGAGAGAATAGGGAGAGGGAAAGGGGGTCAGGATCGGTGTGGAGGAGACAGGTAGGGGAGAAGTTCAGCGGGTCAGGAAATTGGATGGAGGTGTATAGCAATGGGGATGGGGAACTGATGCTTACTTTTTATATCTCTAGCAATAAGAGTAGAGCAAGCTGCGAATAGGACATCTACAGTGACTGTCTTCAGTGTGGCTTGAAAAGTGAGAGTAATGATGTTCAGTGTGGAGAACCAGTCATTACAGTCAGAAGTGGTCCTAACAAGTATAAACTCTTTAATTACTGAATCAAGGAGATTTCCCAGGTGGAAGCTCCAAGGCTTAAGGATAACTCAATGGAAGGAACCACTTAGTTCATAGCAATAGATACTCAGTATTCCCCTGGGAAGTTTTGTAACATTTCAGTGTTGGTATGGCCCTTCTCTGGTACATAGGTTTGTGTGACAAGCTTTCATGGATTTGGTTATGACCATCATGTCCTAACTCATTGACACCTTATTTTTCCTATTATATATGGAAAGATGAGTTCAAGTTGGCATAAGATGGAATCCATACTCAATACTGCTTGAGCTTCCAAGAACCTGAGACTAGATAGGACAGGGATCTAGGGTAAAACCAAATACTACTGTTCTGTTAACAGAATGTAAAAATAAAATGTCTCCTGATGGCATTCTGTTAAACTCATAGTTCTGTACCTTGTTCAACCATTTTAGAGTGTAAGGGTCTGAGAAATGCTGAAAGAAAACCCCAGACTCAAATAGTATACAAAAGCAAAAAGCATTGATTCTGCAGAAACAACCAGCATGCTAGGGTCAGTCATTTATTCAAAATGGTGACTCACAATGAGGTACAGGCTCCTTTTAAGCTCAGCTAGGGGAATTTTAGGGGTGGTTAGGTAATTTTTAGTATGATTGGCTATCTAAGCAGCAGTTACCTTAGTACATTTCTAATTGATTACTATGTTAGTTTTATCATTTTTTGGTCAGGCCTTAGAGAAATTCCAGAAACCGTCTAAGACCTTGAACTAACTGCCTGTGTCTCTCAGCTAGAAGTCAAGGTTATGCCTGATTAATGGCCCCCTGTCTATGATTTTTCCAAGAAGTCTTGCCCAATTCTTTGGGAAACTGAAACCTAGGCATTGTTTAAAATGGAATAAGTTTCAGTCAGTCCTCTCAAAAGGGGCTTCCTCTTGCAGAAGATGGGAAGAAATAAATGTAGAGCCCAACAGCAGGGCAATGTTCACAGAAAATGAGAGCCCTTGGAACACTTGGCCCTAAGATCATGGATGTCTCCATCAAATCCTTCTCCTTAGGGATAAGGGAATTGTGTGGAAGAGGTGGCAGAAATAGTGTCAGTGTCAGAGGGGATGGATGATGCCAAGAAATCAAAGCCTCTTAGACATCTCAGGGCTGTCACACATAGAACTAACAGATAATGATGCAGCATGCATGGAGGCCCGCAGGAGTTTACACCAAATGCAGTCTCAGAGCTGAAAGGAAACAAGGACAATTGCCCCTCCTTAATCTAGAGTCTATCTCCAGTTGATAGTCACTTTCAAATGAAAATTAGTTTTCTCCAAGAGAATCTCACTAGAGATCCAAACCACTCTTAAGGATGGGTCCCATGCCCAGCAGTAGACGGCCAACAGAAAACAAACACAGTGATATCTTTGTGTTAAGTCAGGACATTTTTTTAAAGGTTTTTTGCAAATATATAATGACTTGCAGTTTGTGTCTTTATGAGATTCCTATACATGCAAACTTGGGGTCTCTGCATCGATATGTGTTTCTTATGGTTTTCCTTTGGCTTTTTGTTTTTTTGTTTGTTTGTTTGTTTGGTCCTATTCTGAATTTGATTTGTATTATCTGATTATTATTATTCCTTATATACCATTGTTTTGTAATGAGACAGAAATGGTGAGATTCTGAATGGAAGTGGAGGTAAGGAAGAATTGGGAGGAATGGGGGAAGAGGAGGGGGAAAATAATTACAATATACTGTATGAAATAAGACTCTATTTTCAATAAGAAACTTGGTATGTTTGAAGCTCCAGAGTAAAACGATGTAGGATATTTACTGAGAATTAGATTCTGTCTGAGGATTAGTTGGTTCTGTGTTTAAGAGTGCTTGGTGTTCTGAGTTCAGTTCCCAGCACCTATTTTGAGAGATACACAACCACCAGAGGATTTTATCCCCCCCCCCAGAGGATCTAATTCACTCTTCTTACTTCTATGGGGACTTACACAACTGTGGAACAAGAACACACACATAAATAAAAACAAAATGTAGCTTTTGAAAAATTAGAGTTCTGGAATTAGTATAACTCAAAAGTGAATGTTGTCCACCATAGAGTAGTAATATGACTTTTATGAATCAGCTATATTCCCAAACTTACTTCTACAAGTGGGTATTTATTCAGTGGCTATTTAGTGAATAGAGAGGACTGAACATTACTGAGGTCTTTGACCTGGAACTTGACAGTTATTTTAAGCTTATTGTCAAAGCAGATTGTACACAAGAGAAACAGGCTAAGAGGCAGGTCTACACACAGAGATGCAATAGGGGAAGTGTATAGTGTAGGAAATGCTAAGAGATTATATACGCAAGATAAGTAGTAGACAGACTGTGCACACTTTCCCATCCATCAGACTTGACTGTTCATTGCATAGCCAACTGGGCCAAATAGAAGTGAGATTGTTATTGCTGTTATTGTTGTTGTTCACCTAAAACATGAAACTGTTTCAGGATTAGCAGAAGGCTAAGTGCAGTAATGCATGCAAGTAGCACAGAGTGGAACATTCAAAGTCGTTGAGGATAAGTAGGTTGAAAACTTTGGGCCACTATTGCTCATCTAGAAAACATTCTTGCCTTTCCTATTTAAGGAGGGAAAGAACAAAAGGTTAATGGAATCAGACCTTGCTAGAGTGCAACCAAGTGTTCTGGACTCCCACACACAGAGACTTAACTTGCATAGACTACAGAGCATACCTCAGGATGGCAATCATCTTGCTTCATGGAGCTAACTACAGCATTCGGGGACTAAGTTGTTTATGAATTTGAAGCATCAGATGAAAGTTTTTCCTAGTGTTGTCTGATACTAATTATGCTTTAATGTAATCTCCTTGATTGGCATTAAAAAATATCTCCCAACGTCTGTTTTCTGGCAACAAGCCAGCACTGTTCAGTCAGCTCCAACTAATATTTCTGCTGTGTTTACAACATAGAAGATTTCATGTTTACCTTTTCTGAAACATGGGAATTTCAAGACTCATGTTTGCTTTTCTGTCTTATAATAAATGTTTTCTTTGGAAATGCACTGGGGACAAAGGAGAATAGAATCAAACCATTCTCTCCTTTCCTGAGACCCAGCTTGACAGTATCTTCTTCAAATGTATCAGAACTCATCTTTCAACAGACCATGCTTTGAAAAGGACTGTCTCACAGCTTAGATTTGCATCATCTGTTATTTCTTCCAGAGGTAAGATGTTCGACAGTCTTTTTTAGCCTCTTGAAATGCCCCTGTGTGTGACAAAGCATTCACTTTTACCCTGGAGTAATAAAAGAACAGAATTCAACACAACTGAGCACATCTCCTAAAGCCGTTAGTTGCCTTCTTGTCATTTTGGCATGCATTCAAGCTGTCAAAAACCGTCTGCCTCAGGACCCAATCATCATTGTCTGAACTGAGGACAAGGCTCTTTCTCTCATGTATGTGTGAAGTACAAAAACATCTGGGCACAGACCCTGTGGTCTGACAGCTAAGAGAATTTGGTTTAGAGGGCTCGAACTGCTGTAATGTCAAGAGACAAAAATTGGATGTCCTGGTAGCTGCCAGAGTAGCCATTCACATGGCTTTCTTCTGGTTGCCATGGTCACAAGCTCCAGAAAGTAATTCTCTGTTAACCTTTCCAACTCAGTCCCATAAGTGTCATTGAGACCTTGAAAAAGAAGCTGAGAGTAATGAGAGTTTGGGCCTAGTATTGGTCTTCAGTGAGTAATAGAGTCTAGAAGCCAGTACCTTCTACTTGTCAGGATCCAGTCTTCCATTTGGAGGTGTCAGAGGCAAGCTTTTGTCATTGATCATGAGTAGGGATGCTATCTGCAGAGTTGGAGACCAAGCTTGAAAGTTGCATTTTACTTTTTGAGCAATAGAAAGTGAAGTTATGTTCCACTAAAATCTGTGAATTTATATCATTGCTGTACAGTCTTCCTATGATAGAGGATAGAAAACCATAATCAGAAAAAAATTTCTGTTCAATCACTACAAAGGTAAGAGGTTCCAAACCAGCAGCATGTCCTCTGCCACCGGCTGTGAGCAACAGAAATTAGCTGTAACTGGCATGTAGGTTTGTTTGTTGTTTATTGAATGTATAATAGGAAGCTCAGATCAAGGACACTTTAAAGAGCTGAACTTTGGGTTGAACTGATCACAAAGCAGCTTTAGAAATCAGATCTGAAGCTAACAGTTGACATTCAAGGCTATCAGTATGAATCAGTAGTAGCAATATTTCCATTTCCTATGACTCTATTCAGTATTTGGCTCTTTGGGAAAGAAAGTTTGCCTTGACTTGGACCATACACCATTGCCTTGATTGCAGGAGAACAGTGTCTGATGTTGGATAATGGCAGCAATGGAATTCTGTGTTTATGAAAGCATGAATACTCTAAAATGAAAATATGAAGGCTGTTTGATGGACATGGAGTAAGAATCATGCACACACACACAAACACACACACACACACACACACTGTCGGTCTCTCACATATGTGCATGTGCACATATAAACATGCACACATATATGTTTTTATGTCCTCTCTTTGTATTTGCATCTACCACTCCCAAGTATTAATTACTTCATACATATTACAAAAATGACTGTCTAGTAGGTATCTCTTCAATATGCACAAGATCTAGCCTAACCATCTTTATTAACTTCTGGCACTTGGCCACCCACCATCCTCCCTAATGACCCCAAGTCTAAGCATCAGATAGGTAGAAAAAACTTCTATCCATGACAGCCAAAATTCTTCAGACTAGTCATCTTCCAACTCTAGCTGCTTCTTTTTGTAGAAGCCACCGTAAAATTCCTTGTCCATTGTTCATATTTGCCCCCCCCAGCCCTCTACCACTGACCTCCAGTGTGACTCTCTGTATTGTGTCTTGCTTCCTGTTTGTAGGAAACTGAACAAACTTCTTTCATGCCAATGATCATGTCCACATCTACATGCCTTATCATACTTAATCAACACAAACCCTGAGTATTCTCAAAACTACACATTTTCACACTGTAATGAATGTACCAAGTCATTACATGTAAGCCCACTTCTTCCTTGTTTCTGGGTGACTGAATCATTTATTTCAAAGCTAACTTGAACTATTTATGATATGGTTAAAAAGAGTTTCATTCCTATGGATTGTTTGAAAACAAAGTTGTCGGGGCATCCTCTGGACTTCCCATGAGGGCTTTTACAACTTGACCTCCTATCATAAGCCCCAACTGAATAATATGTAGACATTTGACAGTATCTGCCAAGAATTGAATCCATGACCACAATTGGTGGAAAAATCTGCAGATGCTCTAGTCTATAATGTAAAATACTATAGGATTTACAGAGAAACAACACATATTCTCTTATATAATTTAAATAACTTCTAACTTGCTCATGATACTTGATACAAATCAAATGCTCTGTAAACAATTGGTATGTTGTACGGTGTAAGGAATAATGACAAATGGAAAATGTCAGTACATGCTCAGTGCAAGAGCAATTAAAATTATTTTCCAACTGTGATTGCTTAAATCTGTGGGTGCAGAACCTGCAAATGACTGAGAATCACCCAAATATTTCAAGACTTACATCCTGATGTCTCACTTCATTTTTTGCCGGTACCTTCTAATCTAACGTTGAAAACATCCTTCAGTTCCTTAAGGAAAAGGCATTCTTGTAGAGAAATAATTTTAGAAAGAAAATAATGAGCATGCTGTTCAACTCCAATGCCATTGAGAACAACACAAAGAGAAACCTTATGCATCATTCTGACCTTTTCAAACCTCAGTGCTACCTGCAGGTACTGACATCTAATGAAGCCAACTGAGCGGCATGGAGCTGAGTGTCCAAGCTTCACTTGAAAGAGTTAATGAAATTTCCAAAGATTCTCTGCTGGATCCCAGGGAATACTTTTGTGGCTATTAGTCTCCATTGCCTTTAAAGACACAAAAGCTGAATGTATATACACAGGGGCTGCCTCTTATGGATTCTTCCAATTTAAACAATTCCTGTTGAAACGATCCTGGTTGGTCCCAAATGAAAAACAGCATAGGAAGATTAAGGAGAATCTGAGTATTGTGAAGTTTGAGCATTTTAAATTCCTCCTGAGTGTAATTCTAAACCAAAGGAAACAGTTAATTAAAACAAAAAGGACCTTGAATTCTGTGAAGGTGCTTTATGAAGGGAAGGGGATAGGTTTGTGTTCTCTCTTTCGCTGTCTGTGTGTGTGTCTCTGTCTCTCTCTCTGTCTCTCTCCTCCTTGTCTCTCTCCCCCTCCCTCTATCCCTCTCCTTCTCTCCAAGTTTCCAATTTGAGTGCTATGCCACTTATATCCAGATGGTAGTTCAGATTACATGATATATAACATGGCATGTCTATTCAGCAGCAACAGTGCTGGTCCTCTGTGCCTTTCTAGCACTGAGACACTTAAAAAAGAGGGAAAGTGGTTGGTACCCTATTTCAACTGGTTATTTATTGCTTTAGGCATTTTCCATTTTCTCTTCAATAGTTTTGGCTTTAAGTAGAATCCTTACCTGCTAAAGCTGTGATGCAAAAGCTTTCTGGACATTCTAGGGAAGTGAGAAGAAGTCCCCTGCTCCCTCTGTGCTTAGACTGGTGTGATAGGTAGTAGCCATCAGAACTGATACTGTCATTTCACAGAGGTCATATAAGAGAATCCTCCTGAAGCACATGGGCTGTTGGCAAATTATCATAGATTGGCAACTTATATTTGGTCACTGACCCTTTGTCAAAATTTAGAATCTTCTTGTTGGGGGACAAAGGGGAATTAATATCTGTGATCAGAGTAGAATTCCATTTTTAATGACAAGTTTTCTCGACTGAGGAGAGAAAGGAGCACAATGCTTTGTAAAGAAAGCTGGTTGTTCATTTACTCACTTAACAAACATTTATTGAGTAGATATTAAAGGTAACAGCCATGACAGATTTTAGTCCTTGAATAAAAGAGTTTCAAATAATTTTGTTTGCCTCTTAATTTGGTGAGGAAATAAACCACATTTCCTTAACAGTTAGCTATGGAGGGGCCTAAACTGGAAGCTAAATGTGTGGAAACATTTCGTATCCTCATGGTTACATGTTAAAATAAATTGCAGGACCATGGAACATTCTGTACAAAGTATGGCTGGGTTATGATATGCTTTGTTACTATATATATTATGATTAACCCTCACAGGAGCATCATGTAGGCATTTATTAACCCCATCCATTTTAACTAAGTAAAAGATATACACAGATGTTAAGTGATTTTCTAATGTTCCATTTAGTTATATGTACTGAATACACACACACACACACACACACACACACACACACAAACACACACATCTCACCTCAAGAAAGATTTAAAAATAGTTTCTTTTGAACTCAATATTAAGTGACCATGGACCAGGAACAAAGGTTAAGATTAACCAAATTTCATGTTACCACATGGTAATAATTTCATGAAGTATAATAGTAAGAGAACAAGGAAAACCATAAAACAGGACACTTTTAAAATACATTAGTAGAAATATCAGGTAGGTGAGTTACAGCAAAGCAGGGACATCACTGCTATAATTCTTCTATGCTATCTGATAATATTCTTGACTTTGGCTATGGTGGAAGCTAGTAGCCTGTTAGTTTAATACAAAAGGGGAGCTCTTTCCCTAATTATACACAAGGATGCTAGTTCAGACAAAGAGGTGGGCCAGGAATAGCTATTAAGGGGCCTAAAGATGGTTCAAGATAAGTTGTAACACATCTCTTAACCTGTTACATTTCACTCTCTGGCCAATCACTGTAATTCTAATCAGTCAGCCTTGCAGAAAGTTCCATGTAAGTGAGGTATCTTTCCAGGAAACTTTCCACACACTGCCATGCCAGAGCCATTTCCTTTCTTCGTGGGAGCTATCTCTGAATGTGTTAGACCAGATCCGTATATCCTGAAACATACATCCTTTGAATAGATGGGGAATCAGACAGTTAAAAAGTAGGCAATTCCTGAGAAAAGAGCTCCAGTGTTCAATCATGGAAAAGTGATATCATTTCATCCTGGGTTTCCCAGATCTGTTTCCCACATCACTAGACACTTCTGAGCTTTGAAGTTCAGACTTCTTCCACCATAGCAGCAAAGGAACCAGCAGGCAATAGAAGAGATGTTCGGTGCCTTGAGTTTCTGCTTGTGTTATCATTTGAAGGAGCTCTTGTGCTGTCAAGTTCATCTCACACACATGGTAACAGGGAGAATTCTAGACAGTGGATGTCATTTGGGGCTTGCCCCAGGAAAAGCAGAATATTGGATTTCTGGAGCTATAACTTTTCATTATTTTCATAATTCTCTTTGAAGTCCTCAGCTTACCTTAGCTCTGATTTAACCCAGAACAGTTTTCTCCATTCTGCATCTCTTCAAAATACACAGATACATCATTGTTCATAGAAGAGAAGCTATGAAAACAGTCTCCCATTCTTTTCATGGTAGCTGATTGAATGTGCATGTGGAACTGGAGTAGTATGCTACTAATAAAAAGAAGACCTTTACGATGCTGGAACCTGTAGAAAACGTAGATACTAGGCCAAGTGATAGATGAGAGTCCATCATCCTTAGTCTTACTGTCATCCAAATTTTATGATTTCTTTTTGATATTTTGTTTAATATTCCGGTCTTGGGAAGCCAATATTTCCAAGTATTAAAAAATTCTTTTAGAAACACGTTGTCAATGCAAATTCATATGCTCAAGACCTAACCCCCACTGTCTCAGATTGTAAATGTTTACTGATAGGGTATTTGAGGACATAATCAGTACAAAATAACTCATATACATGAATCTGTAATCAGTATAACTGGAATGCTTACAAGAAAGGGAGATGAGGTAGAACATATCCACCCACGTGTTACAGGAAAGAATAGAATTTATCTTTGGAAGGAAACATGCCATTGTCTCTTCCCTTAAGAATTAATCCAATAAGGCAAATTAATCAATTGGCCAAGGAAGCACCTCTCAGGTAGGTGGGTCCACTTGAGTCTATGCTAAAGAGATAGGAGGAGTAATTATCCCTTCAACGAGATGATACACTTTTCCCCCCTCGGAGTCTCAGCCCAGTGCAGTCATTCCAGTACTACCATAGAGATCTATTAGGCAATCTGCCTTTCTGAGCCAGAAAGGCATAATCTTTCCTTTTTTTTTCTATCTCTCTCTTCTTATCCTCCTTCTCCTCCATTTCCTCCTCTTCTTCCTCTATCTGTCTATCATCTATCTATCTATCTATCTATCTATCTATCTATCTATCTATCTATCTATCTTCCTCATCTCTTCTCTATTTTTCTTTTGGTGGCTCCCAGATATGAAGCCTTGGACTTTTTAAATTTTTTTCTCTAAAGTTACCTTCCCACCATATAGCAGTGCGTCCCTCATGTGTCTGTAATCAAAGTGTAACTTTCTCTTTCTCTTCTCTATTTTCTTTGTCTGGGCACCTGGTCAAATTTACAGTTTGTCATCACTGAGGTTTTCCTTTTAAACTGCAATAAAGTTGTCCTCCAGCTTCCCTTTGAATCTATCCTTAAACTGTTTTAGCAATGAGACTGAGAAGCAAAGAGGGGACCATGACATCCCCAGGAATATGTGAGGGTAAAGGGATACAATGTGAACACAGAGAGAGTAAAATGTGTAGCTATAAGCCAAATAAAGAGACCCCATTGTCAGAAGAAACCCCATTGTCTACACCCTGTTCTTGGGGTTTCAGTTTTCAAAACTGAGTCTCCTTTTCCTTTAGCCACATGTATTCTATTTTATGAGGCAGCTCCGATAAACTAATGCAGCGATTTGATGACTCTCACTAAAAGTGAAAATGACCACATGTTGCAGCCCTTTCTAGGAAAATTTCAGAAGTACAGGCAGAGTTACAGACCATCAGGAAGGCTAAAGTGAATTTACAAATATATATCAAGTTGGCAAAATCCACAGAGCAATAGTCAGCTCATCTTTACTGGGTACAATTTGCATTTCTATGGCTAAGAATTATTGGCCTTACTCCCAGTATAGTGCAATTTATAGAGCTATAAAGTAGTTGAAAGACAATGAAAGGCAGAGCTAACCCAGGATTTGTGGGTAAGATAGCTGGCAGTCTCATTGTCTATTTAAGTCTTATTCAGTTTTCACAGATAGAAACAAACTAGGGTATGCAGAGAAATGTGGGGCTTGTTACATTCCCCTTAAAATGGGAGAGGGTATACAACTTTCGATGTTGTCAGCTATCTTGTGTTCATTTAGGTTTCTATAGGCAGTGCAATCAGGGGCTGTGGCTTGCCTGTAGTACATACATTCTAGTCAAAAAATCGAGGGCCCTTGTTAAAGATCTAGGCCAGAATCTGACTTCTAATATTTCTGACTGTTCTAGTGTCTGTGTTATGAGATATAGAAAACTAAGGAAAATCCTTTCTCTTAGAAGCAGCATGGAAAGCTGGCCCCAGGGCAGAACTTTTGAAGCACAGATTCCCTGTGCTTTTGAAACTCCAAAATCAAGAATTATTGCTTTCTATTTTCTATGCCCTTTTTACTTCACCTTCCCTCCTCGGGGTACCAAAGACAAAATACAACAAGGGAGTGCAACTATATTGGGTAATGGGGCTGAGACACCTAACAGTGTATTAACATAATACTTCTACTGTGAATTTAACATGGTAAACGCTTTGCTAAGGAGTTTTATATACCCACTCATTAAGTCCTCACAATGGTTCCTTATGTGGTCCCATTGTTAGGCTTATGATTTGAGGAGAAAGAAATTTTGTCTTATGAGAAGTAATGATGTCAACAACCGTAGACAGGAGGCATGACACCACATACCTATCCAGAACCCCAAGTAGTTTATCTTTCAGGCACCTGGACTCAGGCAAACCCAGACTCTTGGCTTCTACACAGAAAAGAATGTCAGGACTAGCCAATATAAGGCAGAGCTGGAGTTTATTAGATATTTTCATTATAGATTTCAAGCATGAGGGTTAAGATAAAGAAAGACTTGCTCAATTAGAAGAGTATTATACACTAGGGGGCATAAATGTGTACTTCTCTGAAAGCTACTTTCATCTTTACAATAGTGACATATAGGATTTGAGTTCAGTTTGAAGGTATTATATGCAAACAGTTGCTAAGAGCTCTAAATGAGGGTGGTTCCTGAAGTGCCCCTGACAGGATTACAATTGGTAACACTCCAGATTACAGTGGTGCAGGACGATAAGACAGCATTGCTGTAAACCAGGCTAATTGTCTCGTTTGTACTCCCAGAAAATTTCCAGAAGGCATCAGGCCCTTACCCAAGGACATACAGAACCAGGCTGTAAGCTTGGTTCTTCTGTTCCAATATAAAGTAATTGTATACAAAAGAAGCATGGTGTCTATCAACATCCTCCACAACAAAGGTTGTTGATGGCACAGGACTTCTTGCTTTTCAGCAAATAAGAAGCTACATCGAACCCCAGGAAAACAAAAAGTTTCCTTATATGTCTGTGATCCTACAAATTTCTCTGCCATCCTGCCTCAATGGTACCAGGCTTTGCACCTAGTTTTGTTTATCTTCTAAATTCAACAATTTAATACTGTGAGATAAGGAGTACCTCCTTCCTGTTGAGAGAAGAAAATCTGGGCATAACTTGCCCACTGTCTTTTCTCTTAATTTAACACAGAAAACCTTTCTTGAAATGTAGTTCTGATTGGTCTCCATAGCTCCATCCAGTGCTTGTATCCTGGATTTAATGATGAGACTAGCATTTTATGAGATACTGCTTTGGCTTTCTATGGGAATACTAATCTTCCTCTAGATGTCAGTTCCCAAGATTCTGTGGGTGGGCTGAGGGATTTGTCTGATAGCCTTCTCTGTCACTTGTGTAGTGGTGTTCACCAAGGATAAAGAAGCCAAGGAAGCCTCCTCGTGTGCTTTGGACTTACAGTTGCTTTGTAAAGTTCCCTTCTATAGATTCTCTCTGCTAGTGCCTTGTTCTCCAGAGTCTCCCCTGCTTTGTGCATGGAAACAGAGCTTTAAGAAAACTACAGAGACTTCCCTGCCTCTCATGTAACAGTTCCTCTGCAGTTTCTCCAAACCAAGTCTCCCAGCCAGCACAGAGCCAAAGAAGAGCAAACAGACTCCAGCTCTCCAGAGAGGGATTTTCAGAGGTCATATTTGCACTGCACAAGAGAAAGCACTTTTTTTTCCAGCCTCTCTTGCTGACTGTGGCTGGATAAAACATTGTAAGAAGACAGTTTCACTAAACTACTTCTGTGATTAAAAGTCTCAGCGGTTCTCACCACATACACATACGCTTCTAACTGTATCTCCTGATGCTTAAAGTGCCTTGTGACAGATCCCTTCCACATAGCTACTTTGTCATTTGTCGTCTTCCTTCTGCCTAATTCCACTGTTCAACTCCCCAAACACCTCAGCCCTCATTCTTGATTCTACAAACTAGAGAAAATGTGTAAGATGTTTTTAAAAATATAACATAGATCAGTATGTCTTTCATTCTATACAATATTGGGAATGATTGGACGATGAGAGCTACTAATTCGGGGGAGAAATCAAGCCCAATTATTAGAATGATGTCTGCAAATAGTCTGTTGAAACTTAACTTTTCTTTGCTAGTTGTAAATTGCTTCATGTATCAATAGAGTCTCTGATGGCTTTTTGATAGATCCCACTTGTTTTAAATTGTGCTTTATATTAAAGACAAATGGGTTAACAGTGGAAAAAAATCCGAACTAGTCGCTACAGCAGAATATTTCCAAGCAGGCTTTTCTTTTATTATATAAAAGTTAATGTAAATATTTATAGTTGTGGCAGGACCTGGTCGCTTCAGTCAACGTTATGAAGTGTGACATATGGAGATATCGTGTTTAAAATGGTGTTGTTCAGCATTCTGAACTTTCTTAAAATTCAGGATTCATAGACACAGGTCCTGCAGAGTTCTTCAGTGATCATAGGTTTTATTTGATTAAATAAGTCAGATTTGTCAAAATGATACATATTGAACAATATACTAGCAAAAATAAGAGAAAGGACAAGGTTACAATATTTCACTCCTGATATACCTGTGTCTATAGCCTTTTTGTTTTTTAGCAAGTTTTCCCAAAACATTCATAGAACTTCCAGAAAGGACACTTGAAATTGGGCTATTCTTCTTGTAAACTGCAAGTGTTTCCATTCGTCATCTTTGGAATGCTGAATAGAGTATCATATATCTGCCTCATTGCTCTTGTAACAGCTGTCAAACACTGGCAGCGCCAATCAGGAAAGGGATTACACTTCCTGATGATTGTCAAGGGCTTGAATCCATTTAGTTCACTTTAGGCAATGTTCTAATGCAGAGTTCAAGAGCAAAACAACTCCTAATCCAGTTTGATCCACCTCAAAAATTGTTGAACTTAGTAACCTCTGACATGATTAAATTAAATATTTTTTCAATCTAAAAAGATCAAAGTCTTAAATTCATCAAAGCTTTTACTAGGGAAACTGTTTAGTAATGGAATGAGTAAGAAGTGATATTGCCACTATATGTGTGTTTGGGGTACATATATGAATGTCATCATAGGATTTACATAATAAATAAGTCAGATTTGTCAAAATGCTATATATATTGAACAGTACCCTTCAGAATATAAGAGAAAGGACAGAGGCTACTGTAAGTAATAAGTGTGTGTTTGGGGGTATGTGTATAATTGTGTGGGCTTATGAGCATGGTAAGCCTACATGCACATAATGTCCATATATCTTATGTCCATAAGAGGATGCAAGGTATCCTTCTTTTTAGTCTTCAGTGTGTTCCCTGAGATAGAGTCCCTCACTGAACCAGAAGCTAGACTGGTTGTACTGGCTGGTTTTGTGTGCCAACTTGACACAAGCTGGAGTTATCACAGAGAAAGAAGTCTCTGTTGAGGAAATGCTTCCATGAGATCCAGCTGTAAGGCATTTTCTCAATTAGTGATCGAAGGGAAGGGTCCATTGTGAGTGGTGGTAGTCCGGGGTTCTATAAGAAGGCAAGCTGAACAAGCCAGGGAAAGCAATCCAGTAAGCAGCACCCCTCCATGGCCTCTACCTCAGCTCCTGCCTCCAGGTTCCTGGCCTGTGTGAGCTCCAGTCCTGACTTCCTTTAGAGATGAACAACAGTGAGGATGTGTAAGCTGAATAAACCCTTTCATCTACAGCTTGCTTCTTGATCTTGATTTTTTTTGTGCAAGAATAGAAACCCTGACTATGATACTGGTGGTCAGGAAAATCCCACAATTTTCTGGTCTTTGCCCCCACATCCAAAGACCTGCAGCTGGGCACTTGAATTCAAGTCCTTCCTCATTCTGGACATCAAGAACTTTCACCTCCTGAGCAATCTGTACAACTGACCTTTAAAAAACACAGACATATCCTAAGACATAAAAAAAACAATCATAGGTATATGTGTGTCTACATAGTTTTATTCCTTCAACATAACTCTTAGATGTGATTAAGACCACGGGAGAATATGTTTGGATTCCTAGACTTCCTTGGATCATAGACTACTATATGCCTTTACTGTATCATATATAAAGAGTATATTTTAAAAAAAAATCAAGTACCTAAGATATGTGGGTCCTTATGATTCCTTCGAGATACTCATTTCAGAAATAAATTCTGCATGACCCCTTTTCAGCCCAAGTTTCCTCCTTCACTTTCAAACATATTTTGCAACCACTTCACTCTCTCACTCACCTTGGATTTAGTTTTGGTTCCTTGGTCAAACTAAACTCATTGTTCCCTTTCAACCTTGTTCCTCTTCAAGATGAAAATGTTCTTTCCTCAGATCTTTTCACAATTGGTTTCTACCCCTCAGATCTTACCTCTAATGTAACCCATACAAGGATTTCTGTATAATGATGTAGTTGTTTGAATAAGAACACATACATACACACACACACACTACACCACACAGCCTCACATATGTGACTACTTGGTCTGGTAGAACTGTCTGGGAAGGGTTAGGTGGTGTGACCTTGTTAAAAGAGATGTATCACAGGTTCCAGCTCTGGGATTTTCAACGATGCACACCATTCCTAGTGTGTGCTCTTTGCCTGCCGCCTGCCATTTGAGATGGAGGTGCCCAGCTGTCGCTGCTGCAGTGCCTCCATTGAACCATCATAAACATTACTCTTGGGAAGTGGAAGTACAATTAAATGTTTATTTTGTAAGTTTCCTTGTCCAAGGTATTTTATTTCAGCAGCAGGAAAGTAGCTAATATAGATGCCAAATTCTCTGAAAAATAGCAGAGGAGATATATAGGATTTATTGTGATTCCCCATTTATATTAATATATATGCACATGTATACATGTGTTTGTATATGTGTGTGTTCACACATACAGAGTCTCATAATCTACCTTATTAACTTTTGTTAATCTTTTCAATACCTTATTATTGTGAAAGCAGGTACCAGCCGTAACTTGTTCACCCCTAGATTGCTAATACCTGGTACCTAAAATATACTTGATATGTATTTATACTGTAGATGTATATGGACCAAAGTTTGGATAAAAGACCAATAAACAAAGATGTCTTCCAGTTCATATTATACTTTTCACTCAATTAATGCATACCAATTTATATTATTAAAGATGACATAGTATATATAAACCCTCTGTCTAGTACATTTTTACAAGTAGTTTTAATGTCTTGCCTTCCTCATGACAAGTTGAAGTTAAAGTAGAATGTGAAAGGTAAATAAATCTAACAGAGGAAATCCACAAAGAAATAAGATGTTGGGGAATTTTAAACTCATTTTCCAATCACCACATTCTTAATTCTCAAAATCACTCGTAGGAATCTCATAATGATCAAAGAAACGGTGATTAGGAGAAAAAAAAATCCTGAAGAGAACACTATTTGACAAAAACTGTATCCAAAGACAATGAAGAGCAAATAATTTGCTTGGATTAAGGGATGAGAAAGACATGCTTTGTTGGAGAAATTGCTCCACGGTGATGAACTGAGTCTTTAGAGATTTTGGCAAGCAAGGCATATAAATAGCAAGAATTATCACTCCATATCCACTGTTCTCCACGTGTCTGTTTCTGGCACTTGAATTGACAACTGGGAATTGTATGTGCAAGATACAAAATTAGCAGTTAACATCCAATTATTAAAATTCACTGTTCTAGCCGGGCATGGTGGCACTCAGTACTCAGAGGTGGAGGTCAGTGGATCTCTGGGAGTTCAAGACCAGCCTGGTCTACAGAGCAAGATCCAGAACAGCCAGGGCTACATATAGAAATCTTGTTTCAAAAGAAAACCAAAAATATAATAATAAATAAAAATGATTGTTTGAACTCAGGTGTCATGCTACCAAACTGTCTGATCATGTTGAATTCTTACACACCTCTGCGGACTCTTCATTCTGGTAAGGTCTATCCTAAAATCCTATATCATGCCCCTGATCTCTGTGATCTGAATTTTTTTCTCCAAAGATTAATGCTCTATAATAGTGATTTATCTTGGGCAAAGTACATAGACAGTTTCCAAGCCTATGTTTGCACTTCCTTCAGGTCAACTGGCAGTTCTTGATGGACATAATACAATACCTAGCAGAATGTGGATTGGGTTTATTTGGATCTGTGTGTTGATAAGGATACATTTATTTATATGCTCATCCTCCATTAGGCTAACTTATGTTTTTTTAAAGAAAATTATCTATCGATCATTCTATCTATCTATCTATCTATCTATCTATCTATCTATCTATCTAATGCATATGAGTGTTTTGCCTACATGTATGTGTACCATATGTGTGCCTGGTGCCTATGGAGGTCAGAAGAAGGCATTGATTGGGTTACAGATGGTTGTGAGCCATAATGTAAGCTCTGTGAATGTAATCCCTGTTCTCTGCAAGGACAACAAGCCATCTTAAATGCTAAGCCATATCTCCAGCCCATATGTTGCTTTCTCCTGTGCAACCTTTTTTTTCAACCATTTTGAAACTGAATTTAATAAATGAGAATAATGACCTTTGAAAAAATTCTAAAACCCTATCATAATAACTTGTTCTTGATTTATCCACATGCTGTTGTTTACCATTATACTCAATAAGGCCTGGGATTCTGGTTCCTCAGTCTGCTAAAGAGAAACGGAGAGCAGCTGGCTCATAGAACACCACTGTCTTGGTGACTTTTTCAACTTAATACAAACTAGTCATCTGATAAGAGGGAACCTTAATTGAGAAAATTCCTCCATAAGATCCTGATGTACACAAGCCTGTAGAGCATTTTTTAAATTAGTGATTGAAGTTGGAGGACCCAGTCCATTCTGGATTGTTACAACCCTGAGCTGGTATTCCTGGGTTCTATAGTAAGCAAGCAGGGCAAGTAAGTCATAAAGAATAAGCCAGAAAGAAATACTCCTTCTTGACCTCTACCTCAACCTTGTTTTTAGGTTTCTGCCTTGGCTTTCCTCAGTGATTCAGGATAAGTAAGCCAAAATAAATCCTTTACTCCCCAGGTTGCTTTTGGTCATGGTATTTCTATCAAAGCAACAGTAGTCTTAATTAAGACAAAAATTGGCACCAGGATAGTAGAGTATTGCTATGATAGACTTGACCATGTTGTTCTTAGGAAGACTGTGGAAGGACTTTGAACCTCTGGACTAGAAAAGCTATTGAGTATTGAAAGCTTGGTGAGCTGTTCTGTGGAAGCTTGAAAGGTACGTATGTTGAGAGAAATGTTCAGGTTATGGAGTTCCAGAGCAAAGTTTGACAGTGACTCAATGACTCTATGATGCTCATTACAGAGTTTGAGTTAATATTGCAGAGTCTGAGTTAATAATACGTGGTTGTGGTCTGCTGGGGCTAAAGAATGAGCTACAATTAACAAGATAACGGAAACACTGACATGAATTCTTTCCTTTGCTGCTCAGCTACAACTGAGGAGCAGTGATGATTACAAAGAGACCAGTGTTATTGATGTGAACTCTTCTGGAAAGTTCAGAGTCAATATAAACTATGCTCCGGAGGTGGCCTAGGTTGTACCTCACACAGGCAGAAAAATCTGTAAAATTTGCCAGATGGCATGGGTGGCATTTGATTTTACAATGTCAAGATTGTGACTGTGACCTAAATTTTCCCTTTTGAAACAAGAAAAACATTTAATTGGTTTTGATTTCTCTTATAGAATCCTACAGTTGAGAGGTTTTAATCTTTTAATGGAGAATTTGGCTTTTTAGAAAGACTGAGTTTTTACAGAGCCTGAACTTTTAAAATCTTTGAATTTATAAGGACTGTAGGACTTTTAAAGTTTGTAAAATGTTTTGTATTGTAATAGTAACATAAGATCTTGGCAACAACAAGAAAGAAAAGTTATGCTTAATTTATTTGTGGGTCAAGTTGACAGGGAGCCAACTGTCCTGGCTACCTTTTATGTAAAATTAATACAAGCTAGAGTCACCTGAAAGGAGAGAGCCTCAGTTAAGAAAATGACTCCATAAGTTCCAACTATAAGAAAGCATAGGACATTTTTGTAATTAGTGATTGATGGGGTGGGAGGCTCCAGCCCTTGTGAGTGATGTCATTTCTGGGCTGATGATCCTGAGTTCTATGAAGAAGTGGGTTGAGCATGCCATGAGGAAAAAGCCAGTAAGCTATGGCCTCTGCATCAACTTCTGCCTCCAGTTTCCTGTCAGGCTTCCCTCAGTTGATCATTCTATTTGATCATAGCAATAGTAATGCTAAGACAGCTATCAATATAAATTAGTATGATAAGTGTATGGAAAAATAGAATTATGCAATTTTTATTCTTTTTCTTATATGCAGCTTTTTACTGAACCAAGCTCATTCCCTGCCCCAACACGAGCAACTTATTGCCTGGTGGTGAAAATTATCATACCAACTGACCTTATAATATGATCTCATATGAATGGCATTAAAATATAAGCCAAATGATATTGAGTGAACACTAAGTCTGTAAAATATGTTGCTGGATAAGCAGTTTGTGACTGACCAGGATAGACAGCCTGGGGCATCTGAATGTGATCATCTTGTTAGAAAAAGGTAAGAGGTATTAAAACAAAGTGCTTGATAAAACATGGTGTAATGTGTTTTGTCTTTGTGACTTGTCCAGCTCTCCAGGCAGTAGCCTTGTGCTGGGGGCAACTGCTTTGAAGCTGGGGAGAAATACAGCTTTTGTTGTAGTCTTGGACTCTGGATATCCATGGCAGCAGGTTCACATTTATTGTTGCTAATCTGAAGGCACCTCCAAGTGAGAGCCTGTTGTTGACAGTGTCATTATAGGAAGATACATACAAAGAAGCTGGCCGATACTGAAAATACAGGTGTCTGTCACTCGCCATCTGACTTTGTGCTATGGCAATTTAGCAGATTTGCAAGATACTTTTCCCAGAATTCTCTCCTTTATATTGTAAGCCTCTGCACTTACTACACATAAATTTCTGCAGTGCTTGGATGGAAAAAGTCAAACAGCAGCCACATGCAAATAAATGAATGACAAAATAGACCTGCCAGAGAAGACTACCAGTTGCCATGAGCTTTGTCCACATTACTGGGGAGACATTTGTGCCAAAGCTTCCTTCCCACCCTTCCAGTTCCTAGACCAGGAGTTGATGTAGCTATGTCCAGAAGGAGCCAGCTTCTTCACCTGGCACAAATCAGGTCACCCATCATATAAATATGGAGAAGTCCTCCAGAGTCCCATGACATCCACCCCATCTTTCACATTTGTTTCTCCTTCCTGACCTAGTGGTTTATGTAAAACACCAGACAGATAATACCCTAAATTGATTTCTTCTACAACTCCCAAAATGTACCATGGCTGACCCTGGAATAAATCGCTTATATATAGCACTCCTAGCAGCTGGATCTGTCTGACCGAGTCATGGCTCATCCATGACTGTTTGTTTTTATGTTGATACTAGAGCCTGGCATTTACTAAGTGTGCCCTAAATAAGAATTCCTGTATTACACAGCACCTCAAATGCAAGATCATATTCAATCTTCATAACTATATCATGAGGCAATTATTATTGCCAATATGTCTTTCTCCTTAATATACAGATAAAAACATTGACTATAGTCACTCAAAGATGTATAATTTATCAGAAGTTGCTATAGTTTGCATATAGTTTCAATGTCTCCCAGGGACCGTTGTAATTGGAGGCCTAGTTACCATGGTACCAGAGTTAAAAAGTACCTAGGAAACTTTTAAAATGGGACATCAATGCAAGGTCATTAGGTCACTAGGGCATACTTATGAAAAATAATTTTCTTGAAACTTCTATTGTTCTTATGATTATTATTAAAGGAGCAAGCTGACCTTACCTAGCTCTTTCCTTCATAGTTCCAGATACCACCTTCTTGATCAGACATACATTCTTGCCATGAATGTTTCCGTAAAGGCAACCCAGACAAAGACTATCTCATAAAATGCCCTGCACTGTATCATTTGGACTTTGAAACTCCTGATCTGCAAGGTAAATAATTCTCTCTTCTATATAAGTATCTGTGTCGTGTATGTCACACTCTCAGAGACATGGCATTGAGAATGCGGTAGATTTATTGTGACTAACACAAATAAATGCCTGAGTAGAAAATAAACTAAGCCACTACCTAAACCTGCAGTTACAGAGGGACTGCACAAATGGGGTGCCAGGCTCGTGAGGGCCAATCCAATGGGACCACTTCTTGGAGATGATTTGGGGCCACTTAGGCAGTCTCCTTCAATGCCCTTATAGGAAACATGACCACAAATATTTCTACACATAGTTTTGTTTGGGAGCTAAATGAATTGATTTATCAAAGTTCTTAGAAAAAAATCCTGATAAATACAAATACCATTTTGTTTGTCCCTGCCAGATTTGACATTCAGCTGCTAGCCTCTCCAGACCTTCTGGTTACTCGGTTGTAGGTCTGTTATTTTTTTACTTGGTATCACACAGTAACCTACTCACTCTGTATATTAGCTCCCCCTATCAAACCATCCTATTTTATGTCACATTTCCTTGTTATTCCTGTTGTCTTGTCCAAAACCACTAAAACATTAAATTAGTTCACAATTTTTGCCATACAATCGAAATTCTCAAGAAGCCTAATATATTAATTTTTAACTAAATGGATATTGAGAAGTCCATTTGAGGAGCACTGAGACTTTCAAATAGGGGTGTGTATTGAGATGATTTTGTTTCTTCCTCTCTTTTCCTTACTTTTCTCTTTCTCTGCTTCATTTTAGTGCTGGACATTAAGTCCAGGACCTTCTGCCTGCTTGGAAATAAGTACCCTATCACTTAACCACATCTCATTTCACTTAGCTCACCAGTGGATGTCAGTTGAGACATCAGTCTGTCATCATCAGTCCCTCCATTCATGATATCATCTAGCTGAAATGACTTATCAAGAGCCCAAGAGCTGTACAAGCAACACGAACCTGTAAATATCCCTAGTTAGTTATTGCTAAATTTCTCCCATAAACCTGTCCTTGTGTTTCAGAAGCTGAGTGTTCTGCTTTTTCTCATGCTAAGAAAGCATGAGCAAGGCGATTTACAGAATAGAATTTAATTTGAGGTCTACATTTTCATAGGGTTAGACTCCATGGTTGTCATGGGGAGGAGGGTGGTGAAGGCAGTAGGCAAGCAGGGTGGCATTGGGACAGTAGCTGAGAGCATCTATCATGCAACACAAACACAAGACAGAAAAAAAAAGACACTGGGAATGAGGGAAACATTGAAATCTCAAAGCCTGCCCCCAGTGATTTACCTCCTCCAATAAGGATATACCTACTTATCCTTCCCAAACAATTCACCAACTGGGAAACAAATATTCAAACATATGAGATTGTGTGTTGGGAGTGGGGCGTTCTCATTCAAATACTATAATGTGTTTTCATTCATTCCCCTGGCTGTAGTTATATTTTATGTGTTTGTTTTTCATTCTTAGCCTTTTAATATCAATTTTCAACCTGAGTTGTACAGTTTATTATTATATGAAACCTATTAATACTAAGCCAGGGGACAGACTACATTTCTTCCCATGCTTCAGACTAAAGATCGATAGTCATTATTCTTAGATCTTAGCCATAAGGAACCTGGAAAGGTATCATCTGTCAAAAATCCAGCATATTTTTCACATTACAAATCAGCTCTGCTATAAATAAGTCAGCATTAGTAAGAAGATGTAAGAAGAATGTATTAGTAAGATTACAATAAATGATTTTTTACAATAATTAATTTTCACACATTGACCTTGTGGCGTAATTCTGAAAAATATCTCATAAAATTCAAGGGCAATTTGCTTTTCACAAGAAAGAGAAGTAGGGAATTGCATTGAAAATAGAGAAAATTAGAGATCAAATGTGGTGGTTTCACTGTCTTCCAAAGTACAAAGGTGTCAAATGAGAATGTAAGCTATGCTTGTCTGTACACAGCCAGATCCTAGGCTCCCTCCTTACCCTACTGTGACTGTAAGGGGCTGCAATGCTGAGTTTCTCCATATGGTCTGCTTTCTTATCTCACTACTCTCACATTTAGAGGAATATAATAATTGCTTCATCATTTTCAACATCTATTTTCCCAAATCCAGTACAAATGCATTGAGGAATATAGGAGGAAAATGCCTTTTAATTTTCAATAAAAGCAGATGTTTGTCAAGGTCTTCAACTGCTAATATTTTTCTTTCTCAGCAATCAAGTGGAGAGACTTCAAGAATAATCAGGTGAGGTAAAATAAGCATACTTTTTCATGTTTGTACAATTGGCCTCACAGTTTCAGAGAAGGCAGTGAATTGCATGTCTAAACTCACTAAATGATATACAAATAGTAAGTATAATACCAGAAAGAAATTGTCTGAAGTTACTATAAAGAGTGTTGACCTACCACATCTTTTGAAATTCAAGATGTACATTTGCTACTTTCTCCTTTAAGAAGTCTTTCTTGCTTGCACTGTGCCAACCCAGCCATCTGTTTACCTGTGTGTAGTTGCACACAGTGTGGAGGGTTCACCTATTCTGTGGTTTCTTTCTTGCTCATACTACGGTCATTACAATGAAATCACCAGAATCTATTTTAGATCCCTGAGCCTCTGTCTAGCACATAGTCATAACTTACTAAACAGTAAACCAAATGTAATATTGACATTAATTGACAGTGCAAAGACTCAAAAATGGGACTGGGAAAATAGGAAGCAGTTTAAGTGCTTACTGTGCAATGTAAACACTTGACTTCAGACCCCCAACACCAATGTAAAAAAGAGTAGGCATGGCAGCACACACTTTTAAACATAGTACTGGGTGCTGAGATAGGTCATCCCTAGAGCTTGCTGGCCAGCCACTCTAAGTGAAACCAAGAAAGTTCTAGCTTAAGTGACACACCTAATCTTAACATACAAAGAAGTTGTGATAGAGGAGGGTACCTGAAGACAACCTTTGGCTTCCAAGTACACAAGCACATATGAGTCTCCATATACTTAAGTACACACACACACACACACACAAACACACATGCTCACACACTCATACAAACAAATACAAACACATTTTTAAATAAAAATAAACAATGATTACATCAGCATACACCAGTCAAAGGGCCATTATGTAGAGAGATAATGGAGAGTATAGATTTCCAGTGGAAGGTTAAGACATTTGAAATCTAGGTTTCTAATGTTTACTTTACTTCTATATTATTTTTATATTGCTTCATAACAAAGTACTGCAATGGAGAGGCTCGTGATTCCTCCCACTTGTGACCTCAGAGTTCTGCTCATTGTGCAGCCTGGTTGATACACTTGACTCTCTGCTTACAGCTCATGAGGCAGAAGTTACCATTTTGTTTAGGTTTTGCATTTTCTTGGCTGATGACAGGAGGAATCAAATGGCAAACTCCTTTGAGTCCCACATTCAGAAGTGAAGATCTCTCACTTTATTCGATAGAAAGGATACACAAACATCATGGTGGGGTGTTAGTTGCTTTGGCATCCTTTTGCAATAATCAAATGTCATGCAGACAGTAGATACTTTATAAATACTTAAGAAATAAATTAATGAAATAAATAATACCAGAAATCTTTCAAACAATAAAATTCTATCAGAGTAGCTGACCAAAATGTTGAGAATAAGTGACTAAAGAATACTCAGTGTGACATCCTTATCAAACCTAACTACAGCAAGCCTCAGGAAGCATCATCAAAAAGAGAGCAGAAAATTGCAGAATCCAGGGAATGGGGAAGGATTCTGTGAAATGCTGTCTTCTGAATACAACATGGCTATTATACTACGAATTCGCAGCAGTCTTGCTCCCTTGCACATGAAATGTGCACAATCAAGACAGACAAAATCCCAGCATAGATGGGAAGATGCTCACCAGGATCCCCCTTAATAGAGGAGATATTGGCAGCTCATAGCTCCTGTGGGAAAGAGAATAATTTTTCTTTGGGGTATGGCTCCAGTACTCCAGGGGATGGCCTCATACCCATGCACCTAGGCACAGCACCAATTAGACTTAATGAGTTTTTTTTATAAAAGAAAAAATTCATGGAACTGGGAGAGGATCGTATTGGAGAGAACAAGGGAGAGTTGCAGGTGGGAAAGCGGTAGATATGAACATACGTCACTGTTATATGTGGATGACATTTTCAAAGGCTAAATTTTTAAAATAGTCATATAGGCTGCACTTGGTAAAAGAGAACCCCCCCCTAAATTCTCAGACTTGACTATATATTTTAGGATGACATACAGACACAGAATATCTTCATATTTTATTTTGAGGATGTCAGTATTTACTATGTAGTGCCTGGTTAATAAAAATGGCTGAAGTATTTATAATATGCACATATGAATTATAGCACACTAATACTAAAAATATACATAAAACCCCATGATGTTCACCCACATGTCTTTCTATATACAGTGTTAAACATTCAAACAAATGGGACCCCATTTCTTAGCCGTGGACGTTTAGGCACCAACTGAGGTTAATAATGTGCAAAAGCCATTGTTAACCTTGAAACTTCCTCATCTTAGTGTGAAACTTGTTTGATTTGGGTGAGAAATTTTTGGTCATGATAATTGCTCTACCAATTGATACAGAAAACCATCTTTATTGAGTTTAAAGAATGGTATCAGAAGCAGGGCGGTGGTGGCGCATGCCTTTAATCCCAGCACTTGGGAGGCAGAGGCAGGCAGATTTCTGAGTTCGAGAGTTCGAGGCTAGCCTGGTCTACAGAGTGAGTTCCAGGACAGCCAGGGCTACACAGAGGAACCCTGTCTCAAAAAAACCAAAAACCAAAAACCAAAAACCAAAAACCAAAAACCAAAAACCAAAAAAAAAAAAAAAGAATGGTATCAGAAATTGAGTCAAAAGTCTAAAAATCTCCACTTACACCAACACAAAGCAGATACTGGAAGGGCAGCTAATGCTTTTCATGAGTGATGTGCTGACTTTAAGAATGGTCTTGTTCATGGATGTAGCTAGATGCTAATCTACAACTTGTAGTTTGTATCCAGATACAGGACATTTCTTGTGATTCCCCATGGGATGAGGAATGGTCTTAAATATCACAACTCCTTGTCAGCTCAGACAGAAACTCTCCAACCCTAGTAACCACGTATCTCTGAAGCATGTGTGAGACTAGGATTTTCCCTCTTGTCATGACTTAGCACATGGCTAGGTGGTTTTACCATCTCTTACCCCTTTTCTCTTTGTATCCAATGCATAATGTGGAGATCTTAGTGAGTTCAATTTACAAAGAAAAGGTAATTGTATTTCAAGCATAATAATAAGCATCTTGACCTTGTATTATTAAAATAAGTCAGGTAGCTAGCCCAAAGGAACTCACAAATCAATGTTAAACCTGTTTGTTCTAGGGCTTTGTAATCTTATATTGTAATCTTATGGCTATATCCAGCAGGGGTTAAAAAAACATAACAGTCTTTGTACAGGTCACTACAGAAGATGCTGATGCTGGAATTACGAACATGAATTAAATAAAGAGCTGACTTTAAGGAATATATATTTGAGCAAAAAATACCTTTTTAAAAGGTTGCACATTTTGACATCTCAATTCAGAAACTGCTTTGTGAAGAGATACAAAATGCTAGAGAGTGTCTGATAAGAATTCTAACACAGTTTGAGGGAACTATGCAACAATGATCAAGTTTGATAGTGATTAAAATGAATCCAGAAAGGAAAGAACAGCATTTGAGGAAGAGAAAATTTGCATCTTTGGGACAAAATGTGTCCCCCCCCCCAAAAAAAAAAAATCTCAAATCTAGAAAGGCTAGGAAAAAAATCACAGTGACTAAAGAGAAAGATAGGTAAAAGTGGCAACCGGATAGTCACAGAGGGAGGAAATTATGTCACACCGATCCTGCTGATGGGTGATGGGAATTTGTCTTTTCAGAGAAGGAAAAGGAATGTATGCATCAGAGAATGCTAAATGATGCTGCAATAAGAAAACAGCCCCAAATCTGCTCCACACAGGTATTCAGGAACACAGGCAATAAAGGCTGTGCTGTTCTTTAGCTGTAACATCTAGACTAGTGATCACCCTGAGGCAAAAGAGAAAGCTTGGGATTGAGCAGGATTGTACAGTTTGGCCAGAACGTCACACACTACTTCTCTTCATGCCATTGTCTGAACTAGATGCAGGGCCACAACTAAGACAGAGCTCTAAAAGGTAGGGAACAGAATGACATATTTGATGAGCATTATACTTTCTGACAGAGAAACTACCAAGTTTTTGTGGATGAGATAAATATGTTACCTGATTTTCTAAATGGTCGATAAGTAAATCCAGGCTTGACTAGTATAATAGCATTTTTTTCTTTAGAAATCAGTCAATGACACAATGCTACTGATGATATTCCTCTAAAGCAGAAGGAAGATACTTTAAAAATAAAAATATTCTCAGGGTCTGAAAGACAATACAGATATTAGATTATAATATGTGTTAAAACAGGTTTGAGTCATCTTATCCAATTAGACTTTGTTAAAGCATGGAGTTCAAAGTGAAGAAGCTTCATGAGATTCAATTTCATCTTGAGACTTATATATCCATATATATAAGTATGTACATATATGTTCATATACATGTATATATGTATATATTTGCATTTAATGCATGTATTTTCCATGTATGTATATGTATGTACATATTGCCACAGTGTGTGAGGGAATGGGTCAGAGGACAGCTTTGAAGAGTTCATTCTCTCCTTCTATCATATGAGTTCCGGGTGTTAAATTTGGATTCTAAGATTTGGCAGCAAGTGACTTTTCTGACTGAGCCATCTCATGGGCCCATGAGATGCTCAGTGTTTCAAGTCAATAGTTTGAATGAAGACTGAGAGACCATGTCCTTGAATTTTTCAAACCAGTCTAAGAAAATAGCGATAGCAAAGGTCATGAAGCAGTGAGGAAAGACGTGGAGAGCTGAGGTATTTCAGCAGGGGAACAGTGTAATGAGGTCTGGTTTCAGGGTCACAGGCTGGCTTATTGTACAAAGGTAAAATCAGACATATGTAGCAGAGTAGCAGCGTGTGTGAACTGTGAGAAGTATGTTCCCTTCGGCACACTATGCACAAAAGCTGTTGTGTTACCATGTTAAGATGAGGACAGTGTGTGGGTGGAGTGGGCAGATTCCATGCCCGCCCTTCACACTTGTCAAACCCGAGTTGAGCATTTATAATGAATTGACAAAAATGAGGATAGCAGAATAACACAAACAAAACATTTATAGAAGTTTAGGAATCAGGAAGACAAGACAGAATGGGTATTATAAATGTGAATATGTAGAAATAATACTGTAATTAATTCAAGTAGAAAATAGGCAAAGAGAGAAGTGGGAAAGGAGTGTAAAGGTGATTTAAGATAGATGTAAGTGAAATCAGAGCAAGGGCAAAGAAAAAAAAAGCTAGAGAGGTGAGGGAAAGGAAAACAGAGTGAAATGAGGCGTGGCTGAGGGAGCAGACAGACTGGAGAGGGATACAGTAATGATTACCTCTAATCACCGAAAAGCTTTCAAGTGGGAGATGGATGGAATCTATTTGACCTTAAGGTATGGAACTAGGGGCAGTAAATGCAAATTAAAAGGGGGTAGACTTGGGTTCGGTGTTATAACAATCATACCTGCCCTGCCCAGAGAAGCAATGAGCTGCCACAGAAGAAAATAAATCTCCCTGTTGCTGGAAGAGATCAAGCAGAGAACGGAAATGACACCCAACAATAACACTGAACTGTGGAAATGCCTTCAAAGCTTGTGCTCAGGGCTCACTCTATTATGACATTCATTGTTGACAACTGGACCCTTGTCCTGTTCATTTCATTCATGAGGAAACTGAGGCTCAGTGAAGCTCAGTGACTCTGCTGCAGGAAGCTGGTGTTACCCTCATATTCCCAGAAGTTTCCTTCCTGCAAAGACCTCTCTTGAGACCTGAGGAGCCAAGGTGCAAGCTTGGGAAACATTTCCTCACTTTGGGGACTTTGCATTAATAGGCCAAGCCCTAATGTTTACAAATGTGAGGAGAGAAAATTAATGTGAGTCCATGTAATATAATCCATTAAACAATATTCCATAACATACTTTATATTATTATTAGCTATATTGTCTGTCTCTATAGGAGACAGGAGTGATAGAGAGTAGGAGGAGTTTTTTCAGTGATGAGTCATAAATTCTTTTAAGGCAACAGACACATAGCAGGCACACAAAAATATTTATGTAATAGACACTGTAGCACTTTTATTATATGTGGCCCAATTACTTTGTATTATTACTGGCTATTGTCTGTCACTATTACTGTAAGTTGTCAAGGGGTGGAGGTTTTGTCAATAATGAATTACAGATTCTTTGAAGGCAACAGACACAAGTAGGTACCTAAAAATGTTTATGTAATAAATGCAAAAAATCCTGGGGAATTTTCACCAAGGCATTCTAAAGAATATGCAGGGTGTTTGTGTAAAAACCTTTTAGCATTTATCTACCTCTTTGACATACTGTAATGATGAATCTTAGTTGTCAAGTGGAATGGACTGGGACATACCTAAATCAGTGAAACACACTCTAAATTTTTCCATGAAGGCATTTCTAAGGATGTTAGGTATGGAACAATAGCCCATTGTGATTGAGAGCTGTGCCATCCAATAGAATAGGGGCCTTTCTATAATATAAGGACAAGAAGAAGATGTGTGCTAGCATAGGAATGTTCATGGTCTACTGCCCACCCTCTATGAGGCAAATAGCTTTCCTTCCTCATGAGGCACATAGCTTTCCTATACCATGCAGCAAATAATATTCCAGTATCATGAGATGAATAACTTCCCCTGCCATGAGATGAGATGCTTTTGTTCTGACACATGGTAGATAGCTTCATATCCCATGAGGTAAGTAGCTTTCCTCCATCATAGGTGAATACCTCTTCCCTGCCATGAGGTGAAAGGTTAACAGCTTCCATGAGGTAAGAGCTCCCTGAGGTAAATAGTTTCCCTCTGGTCTGTTCTTCTCTATGGTATTTCTCCTTTTCTACAAGGCATGAAGCAAAGGCACCAGCAAGTCATTAGCTAACACCCCTGAAACCATGAGCCCAAGTAAATCTTTCTTTAAGTTGTTTCTTTGAGGCATTTGTTACAGCAATGAAAAGATCTGGCTAATGTGTCTGTCTTAACCAGCTTCAAAATAGTCATGACTGCCATTCACCATTTTCAACCCTATTAATAATCTAGAGCCAAGGAAACAAACATGTTAGTGAAGTGCTAGATGAAAAACGTTTTCAGCTTTACGTGGGGAATTGGTCAGATTCACCCACTCAGCACTATCATTGTGACATAATACAGCTACATGCAATATAAGGTAATATGAATGTTTAAATAAAACTATACAAACATTGAGGTGGATGCGTCTCAAGCAGCTTCAGCTTGCCAGACCCTAGTCCAGAGTGTCTTAAATTGAAAGCAAGGTTGATATGGTCATGGATACCACTTCAAACTATTTAAATCAAGGAATTTTTATTTCAGCCTTCCTCTGTTATTTCTATGAGAAACAAGCCATTAACGAGACACACTATACTTTCTCCACAGTCTAGCAGCAGGGGGATAAAAGATGTATGTTCAGTTTTTTATACCGATGAAACACCCCAGATAGAAAATACATTTACCTCATTCTTTAATATGCTGTCATTTCAGGTTATCCCTCAAAGAAATTAACATTAGTAAAGAAAGGGTCCTCTCCCCTCGAAGACATGATTTGAACAAGGGCTGCTTATCAGAGTAAATCATAATTGGGCTGGGAAGACATATCACACAAATATGAGGACCGGAGTTCTGATCCCTAGCATGCACCAAAAAAGCTGTGTACAGTGCCACATGTCTCTCATTGCAGCCCTTATGGAAGCAGAGACAGCTAGATTCCTGGAGCACATTAGATAGCCAGCTTGTGAACATACAAGGTCCAAGTTCAGAAAGACCATGTATTCATTAGTGTGTTTGTTCACAGAAAAGTAGAGAGTTGGTTAACAAAGCCACATAGATCTGTCCTCTCTGCAACAGGGCTGGTAAAAAGAACACATCTTGTACTTAGATGCTCTTCAGTTGTTTCCTTGGCGATGCTGGCTGCATCATTTCACCTTTCCAGGAGTGAGAGTGTCACTCATAACTGAAGAGTTAAGCGTTAAGCATAGCCAAGGTGACAGAGATTAATCAGAGGAGGTTTTGCTGCTGAATGTACACTGTGTTTCAGAATCCTACTTGACTTCAAATTTCAGATGGTAAGGTCCCTGGAAACTGACCTCCAGGTGAAATTTGAAGCTTGTTGCTCTCTGAGACCCATTTGACTTCTAAAACCATCTCTAAGTATCTAAGTTAGTCTCTTGAAGATCAAAGCAAAAGCAACTAAGGAAGAATAGGCCACACCAAATGAGCAAAGGAAAACCTTACAAGCCTATCCCAGGAAAATGCCTTTTTTTGGAAACATTCTCATCAAGGAAAGTTGAGCCAAAAGTTACCTAATAGTATCTTATTTATCAGAACAGGAAGGCAAACGCCTGTAGTAGAGGGTGGAAAGAAGTTCAATAACAGTTTAGATGCTTCTCTACAAGATGCTGAAAGAAATTGAATTTATTGTCAAAGGAAATCGTGACCAGAAAGAATCAGAGAGTAAACTGGAAGAAGGAAACCTGCTTACAAGATGACTGATACAAGACTAAACTCCAGCTGCTGGCATTTTCTTTCTTGCCTATTCAAAAAGCCCCGTGAGCTGCCTGTATTCCTTTCTCACTGGGAAGAGTGACCAACCCCAGAGGACCCCTTTGACCAGCCTTCTAGCTCTCACAGACAAAATCAAGCCATTTGCCAGATTGTTAGGCTCCCAGGGAAACAAATAGATCAAGTTTAAGGGTTGCCTGTAAAAGTTTGATGGCCTTTTGAGGTGATCAAAACTAGAGGGGCAGAAGAACCCATTTTTGTACCTCAATATGGTCTAAATCGGCTTTATTGGGAGCATCTGAAGGTAGAGGAGCTTCTCTGTGTTTGAACTTTATGTCTCCTTGAACCAGTGAAGTTGTTTTCCCACAGGGCTGAACAGGAAAACGAACTGGTCCTTGTCCAGAGTGATAGCCTTAACTGTCAGATCATCACCTACACATAGTCCATAAATAGGGGCAACTATTGAATTTTCTCTTTAGGTAATCATCTGTTCTCATATAATAGTCTGGTTAAAGACAGAAGGAGAAAGAGGAGGAGGAGGAAGAGGAAGAAGAGAAGGAAGAGGGGGAGGAAAAGGAAGAGGAGGAGGAGAAGGAAGAGAAGGAGGAGAAGGAAGAGGAGCAGGAGAAGGAAGAGGGGCAGGAGAAGGAAGAGGAAAAAGAGGAGGAGGAGAAGGAAGAAGAGGAGGAGAAAGAAGAGGAAGAAGAGAAGTTCCTATGTCTTTTTAAATGGCAGATTTGGTGCTCATGTTCAATACTCTGGCCTCCATTTTAGAATAATGACAACTATTCCAATATATCAAGAGTTGTGAGTTATGTTTAATCTGGTGGACGCTGAGTACTCAATAAGTGGGTATTCATTTCCTCATTTGCAAAATGTAAAATGGACTCAATTCATTTCCCCTGTATTTGCAAAATGGAATCCTTTCTGTTTCTCTTAATTTTAATCAAAATGATGAGAGAGTTTGCTCTCTGAGATCTCTAGAAACCTTAATAAACAAAAACTGAGGTTTGCATGAGATCCTGATCTCTTTAAACCTTCAAGGTTAGTTGTTATTGACTCTTGTTACAGATGTTTCATGATAGCATCTCAAGCCCATTTTCACAAATAAAGGAAAAAAATAGTTTTTCCTATAATTCTAGTATTAGCATTGTGGCCCTTTACTTCATAACCTTGAACAAGTCACAGTGCTTCCATGAATTCAATGATTTAATGCCTACTCTCCAATGATAACATTCTCCTCAGTGCATCCTCTAAAATAGATTTTCTTAACTCACACCAGATCCTGGTCTTTCCTTGATCTAGTTCCATGACTGGATCCCATCCTGAAGAATTCGATTTCAAAATGACTGAGCTTCCTTGTTGGCCGTGATGAAGACCTCATTACTCACTCTAGAATACCGCCCACATCTTATCATGTCTGGCCATGTTGTCACTCTAGCATAGCTTGTGTTTTCTTCACTTCAGAAACATAATATGAAGATTTTGTTATTATTAATATTCCCAATAGAAGAGAAACCTAACTTAGAGAACCAAAATTCATTAATTTGTTCTTATATTGCACAGCCATAGAACATTAAAACATTTTAAACTAAACCAAAGGAAACAAAACAAACAAACCCTTTCCCCAAACAAATCTTAAAGCCTTTTCTAAAAATGAATTTTATTTTCAAAGTTAGCACACACAGTTAAAGAAATTATCCTATTTTCAAACGAAGTCTTTCTTGGTAGATTCCTTTCTTGCCACACTTCCCTTCTCACTATATATGTTGTAAGCCCCTGACCCACTCTGCTTTCTATTTTCAGGTCACCCGTATCCTTTTGTCCTCTTCCCAACTTCCTTAGCACCTCTATTACACACTTTTGGTCTTCTTTCCACTGTTTCAATCTTTACATGCCTTTATGCTCATTTGTACTTTTGTATGCAAACAGAAAATTACCTTCTTGTGTGTTTAGGAATACATTATACAATAACACATTTGGGAAATGCGTATTATTTCATTTTGAAGGAAGGATATATTTCTTCTTGCCAGTTCAGCTGAACATTGTGTATACTATCAATCTGATTTTTAACTAATAGAAATCATGTGTCACCATGGAAATGATACTGTTCAAAATAAGCAAATTTCCCATCTCATTTCTGTAGACAAAAGCAGCAAAATTTGTATATGGCTAAAGCCAATGTTTTCCACAACCTGCATTCTTCCTCACGACTCTAGGCAAGAATCCTTTCTTTGTTTACATGGTGGTTGGCATAATAACCCTTCTTGCAGTAGTAAGATAGAGAGGGTTCTCTATTTCTTTCTTTTCTATCAGCTAAGGGCTGTTTAAACCTCTTGGAAGAAACTCTGACACCGAGCTCATAAGTCATCTTCTTTAGTTTCCAAACCAATTGATTCATAGACTTCAAATCTCTGCAGCCTCTTCTGCCATTTTTTCTTTTGTACATACCCTTCAGCCACTCCCACCCCGTTCTACTGCAAGGGTCCTTGCAGTTGTCTCGGACATTGCTGAAGAATTCAAGATCAGTTCTCCTGATCAAATCCTGCTTATCATCAAACTATAGTATATATGAATGTTTCATTGCCTTTTGTTACATAAATAACATAGCCCCAGTTTTCAAGACAAAGTATCTTCTGGTGAGGAAATAGGAAGGCATTAATTTAGTTACCACTTCTAATGATTGTCCTTTATCAAAACCAAACAAGAACACTTTAAAGATTTACTATAACAAGAGTGATTTCAGTTGATATTTATTGAAAATGCTCACTAGTGTCATGAGATATCCATCTTATTCAGTACACAATTATTCCTGCAGGTTTTACTTCACAATTGCACATGCATTTAGCATAGGCTATAAGATTTTAAAGATCATTGTATTTATTTATTTTTAAAGATTAATTTTTAAAAGTGTGTGTGTGTCTGTGTGTGTGTGTTGCCCACAAAAGCCAGAGATGTCAGCTCAACCCTGGAGCTACATATGTGGCTGGGATCCTATTCAAGAGCAGTACCCACTCTTAAGTGCTGACCCATCTCTCTAGTCCCATCAAGATCATTTTAAAGTCTACCAGAAATTAGAAAGCTTGACTTTAAATCTACAGAATAAAAGCAAACTTTCCTTGGGTTATAGAAATGAATCTTTGTGGATTCAGATAAAGTGTCCAAAGACAACATATTATAGATTTCAAAACTCTTGAATAACTTTGAGGGAAATGAAGATGTCAGAAGACTGCTTGCGAGAACTCAAGAACGTATCTGTAGGGAAAGACACTGGTATTAAAGATTGTTAGCAAGAGACTGAATGCTCTTATTTTTATAAAATGTGACAGTATAAAAGCAACCATTCTGAACTACTATACAGTGTTATAGAAGTAAAAAACAAAGTAGATGCATCTGTTTAAATTTAATTTTTATATTGACTTGTGTTTTTAACATTTGCTTTATTAAAATTGTTTATATGTAAGTACTGTATTTGCATTATTTCTACCACACACTTGCCCTTTCTAAATATTCCTATACCCCCTCCTACTCGTTCTAAACTTCAGAACCTCTTCTTTAATTATTATTGTTTTACACACACATACACACAATCTGCTGGGTCCATTTAGTGCTGCTCATATGCATATGTGCTTACAGATATACACTTGTGCCTAGATATTGTATCAACATGCTTGTCCCTGACATCACGTAGCCCAAGTTGACCTTGAACTCATTGTGAAGCTGAGAATATTGTTGAACTATGTTCTCCTGCCTCCATCTCCCATACCTTCACATACAATTTCACATTTACATTTATTTTAAACTCCTAAAACAAAAATAATAACTGATACAAATAATTTAGAAGTTATTAGAAGAAAAAAATCCAGCACTTTAGAAACAAGGGTAGACAGATCATTGGAAAGTATGACTTTACACTGAGAAGGACTACAGTACCTATCTATAGAAGAGTGAAATGAATAAAATGAAGAATGAAACACATTTTCAAAACAAGCCTTCGTACCTCTTGAGCTATCTCCCTAGCCAGAATTTGTTTCACCGAGTACTATTTAGATATTTAAAATAGTAAATATAATAAAATATGAAACATACGTGTATGTATATTCTCTCTTTCTTCCTCCTCCTCCTCTTCCTCTCTTTTAAAATACACACTGTTTGAAGACTCTTGCAAACTCTCTTTCAAGTTACACACAGCACATAGTATTATAAATAATATACCACAAAGAAGGCAATTTCAAACAGAACAACCTAACTAAGTCATTATATCCTTTATATGGCATTTTTTAAAAGTCAACATTTATCTAGTGGTTGATATACAATGACAAAAGATACCCTAGCTATTAGCATCTGAAATTAGAATTTCTTTTCCTCACTTTACTCAATCTTCTTTTTCCCAATTTCACAGTTCTTACAATCTTTCATGTTCTACAAGTTGGGTTATATAGTATTTATGAAAGTTTTCTAAAGTATAAGCAATGTGAGAATAAAAGAAAAGCTCATGATCCTAAAATTTCTGTGATTTGAAACAAAATTGCTCCAAGGTCATGCTTCTGCAATAGATCAATTGTCAGGCTCATTATTCAATGCATTTCTGTGTCATTAATTATATTATGTAGATGTTTGGGCTTAAAAAGCAAGGTTGAACAGTAGAGCAAAGAGGAGAGCGAGCAATTACTTGAATTGTGGAGAAATTCAAACTCTTGTCCACCTATGAAGTTTCATGTAAAATAAGAGTATAGATTGGTGGTCTTGGTGGTCTGTAGTGTACTTGGCTAATTGTGTGAGTTTCTAGGATCAAAACCAAGTGACTGTGTATGATATTGTAAATGTAATCAAAGTTCTTGAGAAAACATGAAAGGTGGGATAACTCTTCCTTTCATAGTCCCAGTGTGGTGTCCAACAGGGAGCAAAGCCAATACATGTTGGTGAGAGGAGAATAGAATCCATTCATAGTTCAACAGTTATAAATGCAAATGTCCCATCCCTTTTCATGATCCACCACTGCCTGTGAACCAACGACATCTCTCAATTACTCATAATTTCTTGGTATTTTATTTAAAATGCTATTTCAACAAGTGGAGAAAGTGTAAAAAGATGTTCTGCTTATCAGGCTTGCCCATTGTCTTAGTTGGGGTTTCTATTGTTCAGAAACACCAGAAAACAGCTTGGGGAGGAAATGGCTTAATTCACCTTAACTCTCGGGTCATATTGTATCACTGCAGAAATTTAGGTCGGGAAGTGAACGCAGGACTGAAGCAGAAACCATGAAGGAACATTGCTTATAGGCCTACTCCCATATCTTACTCAGGACCACTGTCCCAGGGGTGGTATCACCACCAATGACCTAGACATTCTATATCAATCATCATTCAAGAAACTGCCCCACATACTTGCCTGTAGGCAAATCAGTAGGAAGAATTTTCTCAACTGAGACTGCTCTCCCCAGATAACACTAGTTTGTGTTAACTTGTTAAAAAAAACTAACCAGGACATCCACTCTCTGCAGAAGGCATCATTTATAAACTTAGTATTAAGTTTCCCCACTGCATCTAGAGCTAGTACATGAGTAAGGTTTTAAATATCAAATACAGTACTGCTACTTTGTTGTTAGGCATGTTAATGATACTATAAGACTAGTGATCATACTGAGTATTTGCATTTTATTATACAGGATGTAAAAAATAAATAGACTCATTTAAAACTGAAGGTATTGCAAGCTGACCTCTATGGAATCACCAAAATGGAAGGGGGTACTATCAAAAGCAGTAAATTAAATTCAAGCAATCAGCCCTGTGGCTTACCCTCTGTGGATTTACTAATCTAATGTTGCCTAATTCCATTCATTGCAGGGCATATTATTTTTGTTCTCCCAGTAGTATTTTCTTTTTCTTTTTAAGTTTTCAAAGTACATAATATAATCACTATCTCTTTGTGTTATGAAATGTCATGATTTTGAAAAGGAAAATTTCATGGACTATGTAATGTCAATCATCTCTGTTTATGTTACTGTTTGTCATTCATTTGGATTCTAAAGGGAAAATTGTGGGTAAGCTATCTTTTATTCTGTGGGTATTTGATTTTTAAGCCATAGAGCTACCTAATTTACATGAGTGTGTTGTTAATAGATGCTGATACCCTTGAGAGTAGAAGTGTGCAATTTGTACAAATGTGACTACTTCACAGTCCAGTCCTATCCTTCCAAGTAGCTAAGACAGATCATATAGGAAGCACTGCCATCCCTCAAGCTCACACTCCAAACTCACAGGAATCTTCTCAGTAAGCCCTTTAAGACATGATTAGAGTTTACTCCCATTCATGGCCTCTCTGCTTCTTCCATTCCTTTGAAGTTAAAAATAACACAACAATTAACATTCATTGGATATTTACTTAGAGTTCTGTAAGTATTTGTAATTCATGAAGTGACCCAGGCTGATAGATCTGATGACCTTGTCTAAAATACAAGTGAGAAAAATAAAACAAAAACAAAGAAATATATCCTCCTGGAATAGAACCACAAATCTCTTCACTCAGTGCTCCTATTTAAAAAACAAACAAACAAACAACTTTGTGACCAGTTTGAAATAGTTACTAACTCCAAACTGATAACAAAGCAGTGACAGAATTTAGTGAAATCATAATATTTGAGCCTTAAATGGAAAATCCACTTTGCACATATAACATAAGCACTACCTATTTACATGTTTTATTATAAGACAAACATACATAAAATATTAACCTTTTCTCTTAGACCTTAGGAACCTTTGCATTTGAATGCCCATAAATCCTTCCACACTGTAACATGAGCTCAACTTTCCTTTTCTTTGTAATATGGAGTAATCTGGGTCTCATTCTAGAAATCCCTCCTATTATCTATCTAGCTGGAGACAATGTTTCCTAGCTAGCTGGAGAGCCCAGATTAAGGTCAATAGTCCAAAAACAGGCTTTATATTCTCTCATAACAGATTTTTGGGACTTGAAAAGAAACTGTCTTAGAGGTGTGAGAGACCGGTACATGCAAAAGCTGAGACATAGCTGAGCAGTCACTGTAGCCATTTAGAGAAGGAGATGCACATCTACAAGGACACAAATTTATGAACACAAGACTATCCTAGTCTTCAGTCCTGCCCACCAGGGAGAGCAAGGTTAGCCACTGAAGACCATCTCATTCTCTTATGTAGCATACTTTATCTACTTTACCTTCCACAAACTTCTCACTCTATGAACTTAGAAATATTTTCCTTTTTCATGTCATTCTGGAAGAGTATGCTGTTCTCTACTGACAATATTCTCTAAGCTACAGTCCCATGCTACCTCTTTGAGAACTATTCATTTCCTGGGTACCAACTATGACTGTATGGCATATTCATCATGTTCGTAAACTTGTGCTAAATTTTATCACTACTCTACATTTTGCTATACTTAAGGGACTATGAGAGTTGAAAAGCCATTTTCTCATAGAATTAAATAAAATGATCTCATGCAATTATTCTTTTTGCAGTAGATTAGATCATTTCTCAGAGTCTATTTGACTCAGAGTCAAAATGACTCCATAGTTACAGTAATCTTTTGACCCTTTGATTTTAGACCTGGTGAATTGACCCATGTTAGTGAGTAGCGTATTAGCAGATATGACAGAGCAGAAGCTTGGAATGTATTGTTATAGTTTGGCTTGTTCTATTTAATGCTTTTAGTGATGAGAACAACATGAAGCTGACTCAAGTAGGGAAAAGGGTTTCAGGGAATTAAGTTGGACCCAATAACTAGAATGAGCCTCTTTTGTATCATTCAAACCTCAGTTAACGTGTTAGATGTAAGAATAGAATTACAAAATCATGCTTAAAATTGTATTTATTTTTTAAGTTAGATGTGTAAGTGTTTGGTTCAATATGCTATGTTGTACCATGCTTTGTAGAGCAGAAAAGAGCATCAGATCTCCTGGGACTGGAGTTACAGATGGTTTCGAGCAACCATGTTAAGTTCTGGGAATCAAAACTAGATCCTCAGAAAGAGCACACAGTGCTCTTAAGTACTGAGTAATTTCTCAACTCTTATAAAATTATATTAAAGATTTATCTATTTGTATTTGATTGGTATGAGTGTTTAACTTGCATGTATGTATATGTATCATGTGAATGTCTAGTGACTATGGAGGCTAGAAGAGGGTATCAAAACTCTGGATCTGGAATCACAGACAGGTGTCAATGCTGGAAATCAAGCCCAAGTCTGCAACAAGTAATTTTGACCTAACTCAGCCATTTCTAGCCCCACAGATTCATACATGATATTCACTGGAAGTTCTTAATGCTCTCCAAATATCCACAAAACAGAGTTTGTGGAAGAACAAGATTGTGGACCCACAGGTAAGAGGTATGGCAGTATTGTGGCAAAGGAGCCTCATATTAGCTTGGGCTTTCTAGATGACAGCACTGAGGGAGGATGAGCTCAGGTTTGTTGTGGAAACAGTCACATAGGACCTTGGAGACTAAGATGTCCTACAAGTCGGTAACAAAAACTGGTTTCTGGAGCTCAAGAACTGGAGGAGCTGGTGGTACAACTTGAGCTCCAAAACTGAGGGACTGAAGGCTGAGAGTGGGGAGGAAGATATTGAGTAAGGATCAAGAGTGAAGGCTACAGGCAGGGTTCTATGTCTAAGGACAGGATAAAAGAGGTAATCCATCTCAAAGAGGAAGACAGAGAAAGAGAGAGATGTGAAAATATGAGAACAAATATGGATGATGTTGTGGATGATACCCACCAGTATCCACTGATAAGGGCAGATATTTTCTGAATCTATTCATTAAAATGAAACTATCTTCCAGGACTATCCCAAGAAACATTATTAAAACTAATGTATTGCAAGCTATCTGGACACCTCTGTCAAGTGGTAAACAAAAGCAGTTACTATACACATCTTTCAGATAGTCCCTAAATCATATCAGTGACTCACTATCTGGGCCTTCACCAATGTTTATAGAAAAGTGGGTCCATCAGAATAATGTAGAATATTATGTGAAACTTCAAATTACATATACCCCAATCATATATGTTTATGTTTCGATGATGTTTTACTAACTATACCTATGTTTAGAAAGGTTGGTCTTCTTAGAGTCATGGTGTGGGTATTAAAATATCAAATAACTCATATATCTGCAAGAGAATGAATGTTCATATGTTCCAAGGATGTACTATCCATGTCTCCTACATCAGTGTTTAATCCCACATCTCTACTTACAAATACTATTGAAATTACTGGAAAACTTCGTGGGAAACAAATATTTAACTGAGACTTTGTTATTGATGCTGTTATTTTCTTTTTTACTTTCAAGATTATAAAATAATTACAGCATTTTTCTCTTCCCTTTCCTCCCATATAACCCTACCCACACTCCTTCAAATCTATGGCCTCTTCTTTCATTAATTGCTATTACATGCATATAGTATATGCATTTATTCTTAATATAACCTGCTCAGTCTGTATAATGCTGGATATATTATATATATATATACACACACACACACACACACTCAGGGCCAGACAACCAGTTGCTGTGCTCTTTCCTGGGGAGAAGCTCTTCTCCCACTCTCAGTTTTCCTCCAATTCCTATAGTTCTATCTATAAAGCAGAGGCATAGTGGGCTTTCCCCATCTACTTTATCATGCTCAGTGGTGTACGCCTCACATTTTGGTGAGACTTTATAGATGTAGTTTCTGATATTACTAGGATACACAATCTTATGGTAAGCTGCCCAGTCCTCTAGCTCTGTCTAACCCCTATTCTGTAACGTTCCCTGAGCCTTAGATGTAGGAGTGTTTTGTAGATGTAGAGGGCAGACTTTATGCTACAATTCTGCCTTTTAATTGGTTGTAGTTTTCTGTAGTGATCTCTATCTGATAATATTATTTTGTGCTGTTTGATACAGTTTCTGTTTATTTAACACAGGCTAACTTTGAACTTGAGATCAATCCTCCTGACTGAGCTCCGAGAATACAGGGGTAGTGGGAATTTCCTACCATGTCCAGCAGTTGAAGCATTCTGTATTACATCACTTTCCTCATAGAAACGACATAATACATTATTTCTTTGTTTTCACAAGGCACAGAAAACCAAAGTTAACATCCTCCTTGTCAGACTATTAGAAAGAGATCATTCTCGATCATTTTCCAGACTTGCCTCTCCCAGGAGCCCAAATTATAACCTCAATTATTGCACTGCAGTGAAGTAATACATATGTGAGCGCTTTGAAAATTATAAAGTATCTTGAAGATAAGAGGTTACTATTTTCTATAAATGGGATTGGATTTTTATCTTGCAGCAAATAACCAATCTTCATTCTCGTCTTGCTAAATTGAAAATGTACACAAATACATATCTATTTACCTTGCATGAGCATCTGCCTGAAGGTTCCAATTGCCAAGGAAAAAAGATAAAGTCATAAAGAGAAAAGAAAGAGAATGCAGGTGAAAATGAGAGAAACAGATAATCAGCTTGAGATGCTAGCAATGTGAACTTGAAGTATGCAAGACCCAGGCAAATGATGGCTGTACTGGAAATGCATTGGATCAAGTTTTATTAAACAGTTTCATAATATTGAACTGCTTTGTACACAGTGACATCTGGGGCTCAGCATTAATTAAAGTGTGTTAAATATAGCACATCTTATTTAGTAGGAGAATGCAATGCAGAAGTATGTCAGCAGCTACTGTGAGCCTTAAGATCTTTCCCCTCAAGACCCAGTCAAGATGCTCTATGTTTTTAAAGGATTGGAAGATAAATCATTGATCTATGTTTGAGATCACAAAAATGCTCCAATGAACAAATGATTATTTTACTATTTTACAAGAGGATGAGCTGGATTCTGTCTCTGACTACTGACTCTTGGAGTCCTAATAAGCAAGCCAAGTGCTTTTGGGAGATACATTTTCAGCCATGTGTCACTAGGCAGAGGTTGGAACAAGTGCAGCATTAACTTGAAGATGGTCTGGAAGATCTGGGGTATTGTTAGCATAGTAAACTCCAAGATTATGTGATTGGGCTTATACTTACAAATTAAATCACAGGATGCTTTGCATGGATTGATAGGTAAGGTTAAGTACAAGCATCATCCAAAAACATGCTTTATGGAAAATCTAAATTAAGCACCAGTAATTACATGAAAAAAAATGTTTTCTAGTAATGAGAAAATTAAATGCAATGAGCAAGGGGACAGACATGTCAAATGTTTGAAGCTTTGTTCATGAACTGTGTCTACATCCCTGCTGAGAAAAAAACAAGGGCTGGAGAGCATCAAAATGGACATTATTATAAACAGGAAAAATATCACTAGAATAAAATGCTGAAATGGTTAATACGCTTGGTCCCTTATCCAATTTTTAGGGAAATTTGAGTAATGCCAGAGATGGCTCACCATGAAGAAGTGGTTAATAGGAACACAGAAGTTTTCATCTAATCCAATAATTGCCTGCTTATCTATTCTTAATGTTCTCTCTGTTTGGATCTGGGAAAAAATGCTAATCTTCAAAATAAGCACTTTATATACCAAAGAAAACATTAAAGAATATTTATTGTGATCTATAAAGCCAGTCTGTGTCATTATAAGATATCTTAAACATGACTTTGTGGAAATAAGGGAAGGCCACCCAAATGAGACTAAAGAAAAATGCCCGTTAGCATTTGCTTTGATGAGCAGATTAACTGCCCTCCCTTGTGCTTGATAAGAATGTAGAGGCAGGCAGAAGAAAGGGTACACACACACACACACACACACACCATATATATATATATATATATATATATATATATATGGTACTGAAGAGGAGAAAGCTTCAGTTGTATTATGTTGGAGACTTTTGGCTCAGGAAGCTAAATGCAGGCAAAAATGTCATCCCTGTTGAAACTGGTCACAAGGAGGAATGGACTCATCTGTGGGACCTAATTGGGCTCTACTCTAAAACCCAGGTCAGAGGAATTCATTTGATTAGTGTAGGAGTGACTGAGGTGGCAAGTTGCACTTGCATTCAGGGTATTGTTGTTGAAAACATGGTCTTTAGGATCTCTAGGCATTCTAGAATTATTTTTGAAACAAGGGAAAATAAATGTATATACTGTTTTTGACAAGAAACTAGAATGCTGGAGCTCAGATGGTAGAATGCAGAAAGGCTGTGTGGAAGACATGACATTACAGAGGACAGGTTGGTGAGTTCCATTTTGGGACACGTTTAGGGTTGTGAGGTCAAATTCCCAGTGTAGAGGTCAAGAAAGCTGCTGCATTTGGAGAGAGACATTCAGGAGTAGGGTCAGACACGGTTAGTAACTGTCAGGGCTGGCAAAGCCTGAAGGAACAAGACCCTCTCACCTTCTGTCACCCGAGTGTCATAACTCGCCAATGATGCTCCAGTTCTATGGGAGGTCAGCCACACTGCTTCTGCAGACCCACCAAGAACAATGAGGCCACAAACTCTTGGGAACTACAGCTTCCAGGTGTCTGAGTTCAGAGTTCTCTCTCTGCTCAGACTGATAGACCAAACAGTGCAGGCTAGGTGACTTAAAGCCTAGATATTTCCTTCCTCGTGGTTCCAGAGGCCAGAAAGCTAACATGCATTGTGCACAAGACAGTATCTTGGACCCTCTCTTTTTGTCTCATAGACACTATCTGCTTACACATCTCTACTGCATCTTCCTCTCAGTTATTGGCTCTAGTCAGATTGTGCTAGTCACGGCTTAATTTCAAACATCATCACATTTGCTAATATCAGGACTTCAGCATACAAATCTGAAGAGGACAGAATTCACTCCTTAAGAATGGTGCACGCCTTTAATCCCAGCACTTGGGAGGCAGAGGCAGGCGGATTTCTGAGTTCTAGGCCAGCCTGGTCTACAGAGTGAGCACCAGGACAGCCAGGGCTATACAGAGAAAACCTGTCTCGAAAAACCAAAAAAAAAAAAAAAGAATGGAACCTAGAGTTATTGATACCCAAGTTCATTGCTATTTCAGTGCTACTATATTCACTCAATAGAGTGTAGAGTAGGCCTTTCCCACGTTCCTTGTTTAAATCAGCAGTTGTCCATTTCCTTTGAGTACTTACCATTGCTTCCTCCAACATTACTTCTTTTTCACAGCTGCCATTTTCTTAATATCAAACATATTTTCATTTGTTTTAGTTGATGTCTCATTCATCTGTCAATATGTGTAATCTATGAAGATGAGATTTTTTTCATTAAATTTACTGCTATATCTTTGGCACACTGAGTCTCCCACATAGCAGGTGTTCAATAAATATTTTCTGATTGCAGGTGGGGAGCTGTAGATGTGGAGATGCATAAATAAACCTAACTAAAGCACCAAGGCCAACTCCAGTGCTGGGACAAGATAAGCATGCACTTAGCAGGCCTAACATAGAGTTATGCACATCCTAAAAATGGGGCCTCCGTCTGCCTCGTCATATAAATAATCTACAAGAGAGAATAGCGTCAGCACTGTCCCAGAATCATGGTGCTTTTGTTCTCTTGATGCTATTTTCCTGCCTCTGGTACTTCAGCTTTCCAGAATAGGGTCTCCCAGCCTAGAATTTATGTTACTGTATCTCTGCAGGGCAGCCATCAAGCATGAGATGTCGCTAAACAGAACTTGTCCAGTTGCTAAGTTTGCAGCAAGAAGCGATCAAATTCTGGAATCCTGCTCCAGGGCCCAGCTGAAAAATAAGCCTTGAGAATGGCAACTTTTGGTCATATGTGGAATTGCACATGCCTGTATAATATATTCCACTCTCTACTGGAATTGTGTTAAAAAGAAAAGTTAAAAACATGTACAGTACTGGAATGACTTCAGTCTTCTGGCAATTCATCTTGTACTATTTAAAGACTATAAAAAATACAGAAAGAAGAAAAAAGGGATAAAATAAATACAGTGAATGGAAAAAGTAAATCAAATAAAGTAAGGAGCATGTTGAAACACTTGCTGTTTACCCAAGAGCAAGGGCCAGAGTTTACTATAGCCTCAGTTCCTATTTCTGAATTCTCTCTGCAGTAGTTTCCTGTGATTATCATAACAACGTGCCACATACTGACTGGATTAAATGACAGACAGTTACTGTTTCACAAAACCAAAGGCTGGAAGTCCAAGCTCCAGCCATCAGTGAAGCCATACTGTCTGCAGCCTGTAAGAGAATTTGTTTTGCCTCCTCCTAGCCTTTAAAGAAAAGTGACATTGTTTAATATTCCTTGCCAGGCAGCTCATTATTTCCAGACTCTGCCTTTCTCATGAGACTGTATATCTCAATCTTTTGACTTCTGTAGTCTCATAAATGACCAGTTGTGTTGCAGTAGGGACCAACCAACTTCGCTATAGACTCATCTTAAGCAATTATTGCTGCAAAAGATCTAATTCCATGTAAGATCTGAGTTATTAAAGATGTGAATTTCAGCATATCTCTTTCTTTCTTAAGACGATCACAATTTAACCAACAATACATTCCTGGTTTATAAATGGTGGAATGAAACTTAGAAGCAAGTTAATGAATCAAATGTTTTTTAAGTAACAGAGCCAGTCCTAATCACTGAGGATGTGTGGAGATCTTGAGACAGAGAACTAATGATGAAAAGTGAAGTCATAACAGGTCGGGGATGGTCCTGCTCATCTTCTTTGGGTCACTATGATGAACACCTGAGATAATCGACTTTAGAATCAGAATTTAACTTGCTTGTGGTTTTAGTTTCTGGTCCATACTTGGGTGGGCCCATCTCATGAGGCCTCTGCAGGTTGTTAGAGAGCAGAGAGTGTGCAATAGAAAAACAATATTCCCCTGATGGTCAGGAAACAGAACAAAGAGGAGGCCAGAGGAGTCTGTCCGTGTCATTAAGTGTTTATCTACCAATGGGATAAAGACTTCTCACAAGCCATACATATTAGACTCCACTGCTTTTTGCAATTGACATCAAACCTTTAATGTGTGGACCTTTAGAGTGTACACAAGACATATACTATCTTAGACTATATGGTAAAAATATGACAGGAATGAAGGAAAAATGTGTGCCACTACAACTCCAACAGATTAGAAAAACAATTAACAAACTCAAGTCAAACTATCAAGCATGAAGTTTCAGGCTGAGAAGATTGAGGGAGGAGGATTTCTTCCTGCTGCTTCCTGCTCTTCTATACAAGTCGTAATCTAATTACGTATCATTTTATTCAGCCTAATCCTCTCCTTCAATATCTGAGAGAACACAAACTAGACACAAACCTTATATAGCCCAAAGTCCCTCAGGGGGGTTGATGAATATTTTTCCTAAATGTTTTCTAACACAATACTCCTGAGCACTGAGACAAAGTGGGAAGCCAGAAACAGCTCCTGGAGTGTATATAACATACCAACTTGGGTGATAGAAAAGAAGCCCTTCTTATGTCTGTATGACTCAGCTCAGTGGCTCTTTCAAAGCCTCTTATGGGAAACACAATTAAGTTCTATTGACTGAGGTCATTTCAATCATGAGACCATCTAAGCCATAATCCCTCGGTGTGCTCCTTTGTGGGTGAGGTGTGACATGCCAAGGAATAAAGTCAGGATATGGTCATATATCTGTGCTAGTTTGGGCTGAAATATCCATATGAGCATATTGGATTGAATAAGATCCCCCACCCCCACCCCCATAATCTCAGACATTTGAGCATTTTGTCCCCAGTTGGTAGCACTGTTTAGGAGGTTGAAAAGTATGTCACTAGGTTTTGGCCTTAGGTTTCCAAACTTTATATCATTCTAGGTGCTCCCCCCACCCCGACCCCCAGTTTCCTGATTGCTATTCAACATATGAGCCCTCAGTTTCCTGCTCCTCGAACTATACCTTCATTCTACCATCATGGCCTCTAACCCCCTGGAATCATAAGTCCAAATAAACTCTTGATTCTAGTTGCCTTGGTCATAATGTTCTTATTCAGAGCAGTAGGTAGTAACTAATAGAGAGGTCTTATTCCATGACTGCCCTTTTTCCCACCAACTCTGGTTACTTCACTACTTCCATGACACTCACAAATGAGGAGGGAATCTACCTTCTTGATCCAGGTGAAACCTGAAGCAGATTCCTGTGGCTGCCTCGAACTTATCCCTTTATATGACCCCTGTGGTCAACTCAACTTCCAACTCTCCCACAAAAAAAAGCAAAAAACAAAAAAAAAAACTATGAGGTCACTCAAAGCCCTAAGACAACATGATCTGCTTCTCCAGAGTGGAGCAAGAAAGAAAGCATAGGACTTCTAAGTTGTTAGCATCCTTCAAAACTCACCTGAGGTTTCTGTCACTCCATATTTGGAGATCAAGGACAAGGCCAATTCATTGGATTAGAGGGAAACACACTTCTTGTCTACAGTAGAAGAGTAAAACACATCCTTTCATCATTTCTCTCCCACATCTATTGGTTGTGTTCCTGGCCCTGAAGACCTTTGGAACGCATACGTCCCTTTCTCTGCTTCCCTACCATACTAGTTTTTCCATGAAGTAATCACACTTCCTAGTCTCACTGGCACAGAAAACATCAGAGGATTAAAGAAAGTAATTGGGAATAAAAACCACATGCATGGATGCCTTAAAATATGACCCGACAACATGAACGCCACACTAATAACTAACATCTGTGTGCTATAATATAACTTCCAAATTGCATCCAGTATGACAAGCCATTTTAAAGGAAGACATTTCCAGGAAGTGCTATTCTCTTTCTGTTCCCAAATCAATTGAGATTGTGTGCATAAAATTTGCAGCCCAGTGCCTAGCATATTATAAAACTTGAAAGGAAACCACAGTCCTCACAAAACTGTTATTATTTCCCATGCACTAGGCACTGGCAGTTATGTTACTTGTAATTCTCCTGAACAGCCCTACACAGGGCATCTCTGAACTTCTCCTCCTTCCCAATATGAAAGGTGATATCCCCTGGATTCTAAAATCTTTTGAAGTCATCCTTTTTTATCTTTGTCAAGGTTATGCCTCCAAGATAACTGAAAATCACAAATACAACCCATACAGAATACTTGCTTTATCGAGAAAGAAAGAAAGAAAGAGAGAGAGAGAGAGAGAGAGAGAGAGAGAGAGAGAGAGAGAGAGAGAGAGGCTGCATTAAATAACTATAACAAAGTACTTGAAAGAAAATTATAATAATGAACTAAATATCAGCTTTCAATGCTACACAGGGAAAATCTTGGGACAATGCATACAGGCAATGTTATGCCCTTTCAAACAAGTTGGGAGGTGAAGATGTTTCTTATTTATTTTGTCATTTCATTTCCCTTCCATCTCCTGGCCTAAAGCCACAGAAGCTTCAAGCCTCTTGGCAGGACAATCAGAATTCTCTTTCTTTGCTCATTATTTTTTTCCACTGGCAGCACTCCCAATGCTAGCAGCCTGATAAAAGTTATGCTTCTCCAGTGGCTCCTCACTGCTTCTGAGAAATCTCCAGAGGGGTTTGGGCAGCTTCTATCAAAGGAGAGATGTAGGCAAAAGTTCAGCTGGTTTTTGGAAATCAGACTTGGGTGGTTCCTCCCTAATTGTGTATGCATGCTCTCAGGAACCATGCTTCAAAGTTGGGTCTCTTCAAAGATATCATCAGAGTGCTGGAGGGTGTTCTCCAAGGCTGAGGATCCCTGCTGAGATATCACTTCTGAAAGGTCATAGCACCAGAAAGCCTGTTTCCTTTCAAGATGCCACCCCAGAGAGTGCCTTTTATCACATTAGACTAGCTCCTACCATTAAGGGGAGACTGAAGGGACCTACTTGAAAAAGATGCTTTTCTTTTGCATGCCATTTGGGGAAGTCCTCCCCTTCTTTTCTCCCGCCCGCTCCTAACTTACTAATGACTGGCAAAGATGCTGTTGTTGCAGATTCCTCATGTGACAGGCATCTACTCAAAATATCTGCTAGCTATTAAAACAGAGGTTCTCAACCTGTGGGTCTTGATGTAAGGGGGGAGTCTTATGACCCTTTCACAGGGGTTGCCTACGACCATTGGAAAACACAGATATTTACATGATTCCTAATGATAGCAAAACTACAGTTATGAAGTAACAATGAAAGTAATTTTGTGGCTAGGGGTTACCACATGAGCAACTGTACTAAAGGGTCACAGCATTAGGAAGGTTGAGAACCATGGCAGTAGAATGACTGAAATCCACATTGTTGGAAGGAACAAACAGGAAGTTCTACAGCAGGTTCCCCTTCACTATAGGTTTGCTTTAGGCTTTTTCATCTACCCAGGGTCCACTGCAGTCCAGAAATACTCGATGGTAAATTCTAGAAGTAAGTAATCAATAAGATGTAAATTGTGACACTTCTGAGTAGCATGTCAAAATCTTTCATCTCTTTATTTAGCATATCCCCACTTTATATACCCCCATCCTGTGAAACTCTTTGTAACTAACTTAGATTTTAGATTTCTTGTCCAAATTTAACAGACGGTGCTGATGCTCCGGTAAGCCTTACTTTACTTTATTATGGCCCAAAAGCCTGAGCAGTGATCACAGTGAGCCATACGGGCTCAAGAGAACTCACCAGTAAGGAAACCAAAGTTCAAGTAAAACAATATAAGTTCTTGACTTAACAAGAGGAAAAAATCATCTTTGCAATCTCAAAGGCCTATGGTAAAAGGTCACATAGCTTACGTATAGCCCTGTTACACCCAACATTTCAGACATCCACTGAGGTAGGCTCTCAGGAAATTGCCCTACCTGAATGGGCTCTATTCCTCTACAGTATTATGCTTTATTTTATTTTCAGTCTATGTAGAGTCAGTCCTATTCCAGGTAATATTAAGCATTCATCCAGTTAGTCTCTAGTATTTACTCATTTGTTCAAACACTAAGTATCATTAAGTATCTTCTGTGTGACAAACACTACACAAGGCCCTGAGGCCAAACAGCTGGCACTAATTCAACAAAGACTACATCTGAATAATGCCCATGCTAAGCACTGGTTTTCTTGGACTTGCTTCTTGTTAGTAGTCTAATTCACTGCTCCTAACTCCTACAGAGATGATGGCTTCCTATGAATTATGTATTCCTGTGTTTTCTCAGCCAGGATCTGTTTTCCTCAATGTTCCCTGTGATGACAGTGTTATCAAAACAGCAGCTCTTACTGTGACATAAAAGTAGGCATCCATAACCACAGATACAGAAAAGGAACCTTATTTATTCACTCCTCTAAGCTGTCCTTCACTAAAAGTCTATGTCTGGACAGGGATAGAGATCCTTGAGTGGTTCATAGTACTTTTATCAAGTTTGATTTGCCAGCTAAGAAATAAATAACATTGAGTGGACACACAGGGGATGAAGCAGGAATGCTCTGTGGGAAGCAATGAGATCCCTCAGCAGGAGGGAAGTGACTGTGAGAACCACAAGCTTCTAAGAAAATCATCTCTGTGTTAGGAAGACTAAAGCAGAACCTGCAGACCAGAATGACAGCCTATTGCAAATAATATGAGACTATTACAGCTTTGAACCTGTGTGGAGTTTACAGGAGATTTGGTTTAGATGAAAGAGAGAATTGTTTGCAATTCGCAGGGTAGTAATAATTGTATAGATACAAATAATGTAGGGGTCTGTGTCCATGTCTGCATTAAAACCCCAATTGGTAGGTGTTTAGCTAAACTTCAGAAAAAAAGCTCTACTCCAAGGCTGCACGCTACCCTCCTAAAATAGCTGATGATGATCCTAGCAAGTAGAAGAACTCATGCTAAATATTTCCCGGCACACAGCAAACCCTGCTGGATGTTATCCATGGCTACTGGAATAATTTATCAAATATTTCCCACTCTTTACCTTTGGAATGAAGTCCAGTGAGATTTCCTGGTCTCCTGCAGTTAAGAAAGACTATGTGATGACTTTAGGTCCCAGTTATAGCAGAAGCAATTCTGGGGACTAATTTGAGAGACTCTTCAGAATTCTTTATTTTTCCTCTCTCTCTGTAAGATGATGTTTCATTTAGTAGCATCCCAGAATGAAGAAGAAAAGACAGCAAGCTAGTAATGCTCATGTATGCAAAATAGTCTTTAATGTTTTAAGCAGGAGGGACTGGAGGGTTGTATGGTAGCACAAATAACCTGGAGTACCCTCACTGACGAAGTTCTAGTTACATTCCTCTATTATACAGACAGAGAAAAAAAGAAACAAAATTTTATTGTGGCTATATCAACATACAATTCTACTTACTGTTTTAAAGTGATTTCATTGAGTTATAATTCACATACTACAATATTTGCCCATTACATTTACTTAGTATGTAGAGGGCACCCTAGTGTATGTGTAGAGGTCAGAAGATTACCTGCAGACATAGATTCTCTCCTACCAATATGTGGGTCCAATGGATCAGATTCCAGTCATCAGGCTTAGCATCAAATGGTTTTACCCACTGAGCCATCTGTTCAGCCCAAATTCACCACTTTAAACTGAATGATGTTTAGTATACTTACAGATAGTGGCAACCAACACTATAGTAATTTTGGGGACTTGTTCATCACCTTGAGATGGACTTCCATAGGTTTTATCTATCACCACCTAACACCTGACCAGCAATCAGTAACCGATCTGCTTCATATTGCTAAAGACTCCCGTGTTCTTGTTGTTTTTCATAGTTTAAATCATAATAAGTGGTTTCTTGTAATTGGATGCTTTCAAAATTCATATCTATTTTCACACATGTCAATAAATTACTTTTTGTGGTTGAATGGCATCTTATTGGTGTATGGAATAAATTACTCATTACTTTTGCAAGTTCATGCTTCAGGTGTTCATACTTGTATGACTAATAGTGGCAGACATTCATGTATAAGTTGTTGCCATTTCACTTCTATAATTAGGAATGAAAATGTCGAGTCAGAGTCAGACTCTTACCTTTAAAAAACACAGTTACTCAGATTGTATTAAATCTGTCAGATCATATTCAAAATTGGTATACCACTCCTTTTCATAATCCTATGAAAACTTTACAGTCCCTAGCAATGTCCTTGAGTTCTGTATTTCCCATATTTTGTCCAGTGATTGTTCTGATCTAGCTTTTTTATTCTACCACCCTCATGGGTATGATGTGGTATCTCATTGTGGCTTCAATTTCCATGTAATTGCTAATGATGCCCAGTATTTATTCTTTTGTTTACTCATAATTTACATTTCTGAACAAAGAATTGTCTATTCAGATCACAGATGGTTTAATTAACTGGTTTATTTTTGTTATTAAGTTACAAAGGTTCATTACTTATTCTAAAAATTAGTCCTTTATTAGCTACGTGATTCACAAAGACATTTTCCCATTCTGTAGGTAATTTTTCAAGTTTTTGATGGCCTTCTTTGAAACATGAATGCTATGATTTTTAAACTTGTCTAACTATATTTTACTTATCATTTTTTGTGTCATACTTAAGAATTCTTTGTCAAATTTGAGTCGTGAGGATTGACCTTGTCAAGAAACATTTGCCATGCTTTCTTCTGAGTTATATGGGTTTAGGACTTTCATTTAGGTCTCAGATTCAAAGTCTATTCATTCGTAATCAATTTCTGGCAGTTCTGCAGAGCATGATTGATGTATAATAAGCTTTATATATTTAATGTGCAACTGTGGATGCTTGAGCCTAGGTTTATACTCACAAAGACATTGCCACCATCAAGAAAAGCGGCATTCCCGTTGCCTTTAAAAGATTTCCAATGCACTTTTGAAACATCTTCCTTCCACATTTCTCTCCGGCAAATGTCTGTGTAGCCACTGATGTACATCCATACAAATTGGTTTAAAGGTTAATCAATGACACGAGGTTGTAACTAGATAGGAGTAAGAAATTCATGGATCCTTCTGCAGAGAAATAAATGCAGTAGGTAGTTATAACATTGCATATATTTTTTAATGGAAGAAAAGAGGTTGATTATTTTCATAATAAATAAATTTCAATAATTTAGGTCATACATGCATTTACCCCAAATTAAACATCACATGGTATATGCATATCTCAACGCATTATGTGGCACCCCATAATTCTATATAATTTTAAGAGAGCTAAAAGTTTTAAGTTAAAATACAATACACTTTGAATTTTTAGGAAATTTGTGTACATAGATTCATGTAGTATGTACTCCTTTCTCTCATTTTTATCTTAGAAAATATATATAGCATAAAATCCTCAGTTTATCCATTCATAAGTGTGCCATATATTGGCAACAAGAGCCGTCATCATCTTGTCCAGTCATCACTACAATCTGTCAAAGAATTTGTACATTTTCTCTAAAGCTTTGTACCCATTAAACAGTAATTTCTAATTTCCTCTATCTCTTAAATCTCTAGAACCTTCTATTGTACATCCTGACTCTGTGACTATTCTAGAGCTTCATATAAGTAGATATATACAGTGCTCTCATCTTTTGCCTAGTTTGTCTAATTTAGCTTACTTCTTCAAGATTTATCAAGGAGGACATAAAAGGTGGCTCACTGATTAAGAACACTTTGTTGAATAAAAATATCTTTTATTCACCTAACTTATTTGTCATCTTGGAGGCTTTCTGCTTCAGTCCGCTAACCTAGGCCTAAATCTGAAAGCTTCTAGCTTCCATACAATCTAATCTAGGCCTAGAATGCTTTTGGCCTCTGAGATGTAACTGCTGAATATGTCCACCCTTTCCTGTTCTTTCTGAGCTCTGGGTAGCTCTTTCGACTCTCCCACTCTGATTTAAACTCCACTCCAAGCTGACTGACTCAATCTGGCTTCTCTCTTTGTCTCTCCTGGGTTGTTCTGCTTGGCCTCACCCTAATTCTAACAATCTGTTCTAATCTTCTGGCTCCTTCTCATTCTCTGGCTCATTGTCTTCCCCTATGTGTATATGTGTATCTTGTTCTCTCTTCAACCTGTCTCTGTAAAAAACTCTCCAGTCAAACTAAAACTGCTCACCTTTCTTTCTTTCTTTCTTTCTTTCTTTCTTTCTTTCTTTCTTTCTTTCTTTCTTTCTTTCCTTCTTTCTTTTCTTTTCTTTTCTTTCCTTCCTTCCTGTCTTCCTGCCTACACTGCTCCGTCTTAAGTAGTCTCTTCTTTCTCTTCTTGTGAGAATTGCTACATCCTATTCTGTCAAATCTTCTTTTTGATGTGTCCCTTTGTCTGCTAGTCAATTAGACATCACTTTAAAATATGGGTACTTCCTTTGACAAACTAGCTTTATCTTCATTCTTTGTGGTTAAAGGTATATACTAAGAATGTGTCTGTATTCCACCCAGAGGGATTAAAGGTGTATGCTAAGGGCTCAGCTACACACAACATGAAACAACTATTTTCAGTAAATACCATAATCTTAGAGTTCATAGTGTGACTCTGCAACATTGTAGTTCATCCAAAATACACAGGTTCAAATCTCAGTCCCCACATGGTGGTGCACAACTATCTGTAACTCCAGTTCCTGTGTATCTGACAGCTTCTTCTGACCTCCATAGGTACCAGGCACATACATGATATAAAGTCTTTCATGAAGACAAGTCACTCAATACATATAAAATCTAAGAAAATATTTACCTAAGTTATAGCTTATATCAAATTTTCATTACTTAAGGAGACTGAATAACCTACCTCCGTGCCCCCCCCCGGGTGTGTGTGTGTGTGTGTGTGTGCTTATTATCTCCTGATTCTTGATGAAAGGAGGACATTGCTTTCATGTTTTGGCTAATATGAATAATGACATTGTGAACATAAGTATAATAATATCTATTCAAATCCCTTATTTGTGTTTAAGGGATATAAATTCAGAAAAAGAAATTCCTTACACTATTGAACTTATACATTGCTTATTCTTTGTTATTATTGAACTGTATTCCACCATATGAATATATAACTATATTTCACGATCCTCTTCAATTGACTAGTATAGGGAAAGTTGTTCTGAACATTCATCTATGTATAGCATATGCTTTTATTATTTCTTCTGTAATAGAGTACAATATCAGACTTGTACGCATGTTTAAGGTTTTAGCATACTTTTAGAGATTGTTTTCCAATGAGATTATTCAGTTTTATATCTTATTTCATCAGTTCTCTTTAGCAATTTCATTTATATATGTGATATATTTCGATCAGACTGACCCACAATGGCTTTTTTATATCCCCTTCCTCCTCTTTCTAGTCAGTCATTGTTCTATTTTCATGTCTTCATGTGTGTGTGTGTCCTATTGAGTTTAATGACAATTTCTTATTTGCATAAACATTGGTGAAGGTTATTTACTAAACCATGGACAACTTGCCAAAACGGTTATACAAACAAAGAAAATGTCATTCCTCTCAGCTGTAATTATCAGCTGAAGGGAAGAAAAGGAACTCGTGAGTCTCAGTAGTAAACACAATCCACTGCAAAAGAGACTTTTTTGACCAAGGCAACAGCAATGCTAATCTACGGACAGAAGCATAAAATTTTAGAAAACATTTTGACTGGTGTAACGTTATCTGGAAAATAATAGTAACAGCTTCCCATCTAGAATTATGACCTCCTCAGCCATAGGCTTTTCAACAGGTCTACAGAGCCAGGCTTAACTTCCCTTTGTGGAAATGTCATCAAATCTAGGCAGAAAGTGGTTTGTTATATTCTTAAAAGTTGTGACACTATTTATTGCATTAATCAGCAGACACATCTTCCCTGACATTTCATCTGGTTAGCATGTTGATTTCTGTCCACTTGATTGTGTAAGAGTTTCAAATTTTAGTCTTGAACTGTACAGATAAGTGTATCATTGTGGCTGCAGTTTACAATGTTATAGTGATTAATAGCATTGAATATAGTTTCATCTTCTTATCTGGCATCTGTATGTTTTTGTTGTTAATGATATTCTACCCATTGTAAATGTTTGGGTGTTTTTGTTTTGGATTTTTGAAATATTCAAAAATTATACTGAGAGTTGGCTATCTGTATCCTCAGTTAGGAGATTTTAGGTTACTACTAATATCAAATAAAAATACTTTATAAAAAATGTACCTGTTCTGAGCATGCACAAACTTTCTAGTCATTATTTCTTCATTAGTAGAGTATAACAATAATTTACATAGAATTTACATTGCATTGAATTTTATAAGTGGTTGAAGGATGATTTAAATCATGCAGACTCCTTGTACAGTTTGAATATAAATTCTACTTCATTTTTCTTAAGCGAATGGAATATGCTTGGGAGTTATTGACCTTGGGGTTTCTGAAATCAATTCCTGAGAGTATAACAAGGGATTGGTGTACATTCTGGATATCATTTATCAGAGAGATACTTTGTAAATATTTTCTTTTTTGTCAATGGATCACCATGTCACTTTTGAATACAGCTTTACAGTTATGAATTTGGCACTTCAGTATTTTTTTCATAGTGAGTTATACATTTTTAATTGTATTCTTAACTTTAATTTTAAACATTAGTTTATTATGTTTTATATTTATTATGTTTTATGCTGACTTCTGCATTCATCTCAAGTTCATGTTTGTATATGCCAAAGATGAATATTTGTACAAGGCTAACAAGTATTTCAGCATTGTCTGTTGAATAATTCTTTTTCTTCATCTTTTGTTGAAAAGTAGTTGATTTATATTCATAGATTTATGTCTGAAATCTCCAATCTTTTACATTAGTCTACTTCTTTAATTGATTCTCATCCTCCAGTGCCTCAAGTATTATAGATTTGAGAGATAGCCGTTAATTTTGGGTTTTTCTCCACCATTGTTTTGTCAATTTTAAGTCCATGGCCCATGTTATAATACTTACATATCCTCAAGAATAACTTTGTCAATTAAAAAGAAATTTTAACTGCATTTCCAAACCATTCATATATATATATATATGAATATATATATATATATATGGCTTTATTATGTAGCCAAAGCTAAACTGGAGTTACTGTGCTACACTTGGTTTTAACCTAAAATTCTTCTGCCTCAGCCTTCAGTATGCTGGGTTTCTATCCATGTACCACAATGTGCTGGCTGTATTTTTAATTTGGGGAAGAGTAATGTTAGAACAGATTAAAGTTTTTCTTGGTATAACTGATTTAATATCTAGATCTGCTGTTTCAAATGTCTACATCTGTGTAATGTCTACCATTTGAAGTTTTTTCTCATAATTGTGTTATTTTCCTATGTCCTTTCATGCATGGCAATAGTTTGTCCAAGGCCATAAATTGTGAATGTTCTGTTATTGTATCCTGGATACTTTAATCTCCCTGTAAACTTCCAAGGATTTCTTTTGATGTATAGTTTGATTATTTGGAGTGTGTTTGTTTTGGTTTTGTTCACTTGATTTGTCTTTTCAGACATTTAAAGCCATGTTTATTCATGGCTAGTTATTACTCTAAGAATCTGAGTATTATGCCCAATACCCTGCATATAATGATCCTGTTATGTTCTTCCTGTGAGACAGACAGGTTTCAGCTTTATCTGCATACTGTCAAATATTTCTTTCCAGTTCTTACAAGTACCATTTTCTGGGTTTCTGTAAATTTCCTGACATATTTACAGACATCTACCAGTTCTTACTGAATTCTTATGAGATCCCACACCATTCTCAGGACCACAATAGCCAACTGGATCTCTCATGTGCTTGATCCTCTACCCACTCTAACATCAATGGTCTCCCTGAATTCAACTGGATCTCATCAAGTTAAGACAGCCACCCAGGTCTACCTCTGAATTCTCTACCTTGATTGTGACTTGGAACTTCTCCTTGTCATGGAACAATGTCAAGTATAAAGATTAAAGACAACTGTCTTCCTATTCTTAATTTTCATTGTCTTGAAAATCATGGGTTCATATATTTTATCCAGTCTTTTTACATACATGTTGCACTTGAAAATAATAAATTTAATACCTGTTACTTTGCAGTAGTTAGAAATCCTTTTTCTAGGCTACAGGTACATTGATTAACTACAACATTTATTGATTTGTGTTGTGCTCCTAAATACAAAGATTCATCCAAATTACTCCTCATGTTCTTTCAACACAGGATATGGCAACACACTCACCAAGAGACCCAAATATTTTCACTATTTAATCTACATGAAAAAGAAACACATTATCAAAAAAGACAAAATTGTTATCTTTGTCCTGCCCAAATTTCTTCTTAATGGAAATGTATTCTTCCTCTCACATTGATGTCTGAGTTCATAGACTGCCTCCAGAGTCCTCCTAACAGACTATCATCCTGGAAATTTTATAAGCAAGTGTGTTGACAGAAAACTCTACCCTATACCACCCAGATGGTAGTGTGAGTTTGAGGGCCATTGAATGCTGGGATTTTCTCCAATTCATCACAATTAAGCACCTGTGCTGAATAAGCTGCACAGCTCTACTGCGGATTTAAAGCCATGAAATGGTGACCGTCAAATTCTCCTTTCCATTTAATGGGATAAATAGCATGAAGGCGCTCCAGATGTTGCTTAGTGATAAAATATGAGAGGCCTTCTCTGGAGGCTCTACAGACTCTGGTGAACCCTCCTGTCTGTGTCCTCCATGCTTTGTCTATGGCAGGGCTGTCACTCTCTTTAAAAACACTGAGATGTTGCTACAACTTATCATATTGTCATCTTCACTCTTTGGCAAGGCCACAACACATTGTCCTGGAGAAGGCTGAAAATTGACACTAGAATTAAGAATATGGGCCTGGATATCACACAAACCCAACTTCAAAGCCCAACTCCATCTTTTCCCATCTGTGTAACCACAAATATGTCATTTAAGCATTGTGGCCCTCAATTGTCATCCATGCCCTATCATAGAAAACATAATGCATTGATTTGTGGAGATGAAATACAATAATAAATGTGAAAGAAATCCAATGCTCAGTGAAGAGGATAGTCTAACACTCAAAAAATATGCGACAATGGCAATAAATCAAGCCTCATTTTAGCACTCTTAATAATCATTTTTACCATGATGGTTATTTACAGTCTGCTGAGCCACTTGTTTTAAAGTAGCTGATATCCTTCCTGTGCAGCTGTCCTCAGACTAATACATCAAATTCATGATCTACTGACAAACTGGAAATTTCATTTTAAACATTAGCACCAACATTAATAGGGAAAACGATTTCTCACAAATCCAATTTTTCAATAGAAACTCAGATTTTGGACTTTCTAGATATTTGAGCTTTCTTTGATCAGTGATCCCCAAATTTCATGTTACAATAACTGGGGACTGAGAACCAATTGCTCTATTGAGCAGGGTGGTTTCTAACAGAGACTCAGCTTACAATTCATTTGTCTACTGTATTAGTTACTTTCCTTGTCTCCAGGAAAATGTGCCAAACAGAAGGAACAAGGGAAGAAATGTTTATTTTGACCCATGGTTTCATAGTATACAACCCATCATGGTGAAGATAGTGTGACAGCTGGAAAGGTCTGTGGTGACAGAAGTATGTGATATGATTTGTTAGCATGTCAATAAATACAATAAGAGAGCTCCAGTCAGGCCTAGTAGTAGGTATCAACTTCAAAATACATCCAACCTCTGCTAACTGGGCCACAGTACCAAAGATCCAACTTGCCAAAATTTTGCTCAATTGGTGACCACATGCACAAACACATGAGCCTCTAGATGATTTTTCATGTTGAAACTGTATGAGTCCCCCATACCAAATTGTATTATCTAATACAGTGAATTTTAATTTTTCTAAAATGTCCCTCATTCTATTTCTGACCCTGCTCTCTGAGATTCAATAGTATAGATAGAGAACTCAGAATAGAATCTATAAGACTGAAAAGAAAATTCTAGAAATTTTCTATGCCCACAGAAGTACGAAAGTATCTGTAGACAGAAGTAGGCAGCCGGGTTCAGAGTTTTTTAGTAAGGACTCTAGATATTCACCCACAGTAAGTTATTCTTTTTATTTCTCTGGCATAATAATAAAAAAAAAGACTAGGGACTTTTTGTGTTGCTGAACTGTAAAGTATAGACATACACTAAATATCTCTTTTCATTTGTCATGGTGGCATAATCAGTGGGAGAGCAACACAGTTTTGGGGTAGCATCATTAGGCAGAAAAGCATGTACTTTTACTAATCATTTTACACTCTGTAGAGTAACACATGTGGATGTCATGGTTCCAACTGCAGATAAACTTGTCCAAACTCAAACTAACATTGAGCATTCTGAAGTTAAAAAGATAATCTAGAAGAGAAGTTCTCTTAAATTTAAACCTTGTTGGGAGGGGGGGATATCTGTTGGTTCAGATTTTAGAAATTTTCAAAGTTTAGATTTAAATGAAATCTGTACAGTAACATTCTGAAGTCTAAAAGGTTTCTAGTCTTGGGTCTTTGAAATAAGAGCTACATAATGTATGCCATGTTAGGAGCTAGATAATTGCAATCACCTCCCATAATAACATGAAAAGATTGTCTTAGAAACTTCATTGCTGCCGGGCAGTGGTGGCGCACGCCTTTAATCTCAGCACATGGGAGGCAGACGCAGGCGGATTTCTGAGTTCGAGGCCAGCCTGGTCTACAGAGTGAGTTCCAGGACAGCCAGAGCTACACAGAGAAACCCTGTCTCGAAAAACCAAAAAAAAAAAAAAAAAAAAAAAAGAAAGAAATTTCATTGCTCCTCGGCATCTGTTACATCTCCATCTAGGCTTCTCTACATGGAAAGGCTTTGCAATATAAAGTCTTCATTGTATCTCCCCATTCTGTCTTTGTCCTTGAGATGTTATCATATCTTAGTATTATATATTGGTATATTTCAGTAGCTTTATTGAGATCATCTACATTCCATACAACTTTCTCATCTAAAATATCATGCAAATTCTAGTGTGTATTCAAAAAGCTGAACCTCCATCATCACATTCGATTGTGGGTGTCACATCTACTTACTCTCCATTGGCTTGACAACCGATCCTGGCCTTATGGGAGGGACAAGCTCCCATAAGGACAAGTTTCCGTCAGAAAGCCAAGTGTTCAGAAGACGAACAAAACCTTCCTCCTTCACTTAAGGCACATTAGGAGCCATAGTATTCAGAAACTATGTATGGAAAATGTATTAGAAATTTCTAGATTATAATTGAAAATAGGAAAAAGTGATGCTGTATGAAAAAGTTCATTGTAAAGTGATTAAAATTTTCAATAAATAAACATCTTGCTTTCCTAGAAGAGGAAAGTCAGTGGACAACTTAGGAATGCTAAGTTAGCATTGGTTCATGGAAAACCCAATATGTTTTGAGAGGTATTTGAATGACAAACTGTAGCTGAATTTTATGGAACAACAGTAAAAATGATAATTAAACTATAGAATAATATTAAGCAGGTGTCACTATATGACAGGCACAGAATTATGTGTATTAGAGGTTGTATATATCTCAGAGGTTGTATATATCTCCTTCACTCTTTCAATAATCAATGATCATGACATCATTGCCATCTTACAGGCAAATGAAACTCAAAGAGAAGTCACTTGTCAAATGTCAAACAGTAAGACAATCCTACTTATAACCAATTATTAAGAATACAGTTGATAGGGAAAAAATAAATAATTTTCTCCAAGCTGGTTACAGTGAATATACAGAGCGGGGCCATGGATGTTTCCTTTTATTTGTAGTTTAGCTTCTTACAGTAGAGCTGTACAGTTTTTAAAATTCTTGATTAAAATATTACAACATTTACCCTACTCCCTCTTTCAATTTCATGACTTCTTTTTCTATAAAAATTATTGTATATATGCATATGATTACAAATATGAATATAATCTTTTGGGTCCATTTTGTGTTAAGTGTGGATGTATTTCTAGGGCTATGCACTTGCTGTTGGATGATGAATTAGAGGCTCATCCATGTGAAAGACTAATGCTTTCTCCCTAAGCAGTCCTTAATTGCCTGTACCTCTTCATCTAGGGGTAGGGGAGTCTCTTCAGGCCTCCTTCTATCTACGCTAGTGTTGAATTGTCCAGGTCTTATTTAGGCAGCCATAGTCTTGAGATTTCATGGGAGTAGCTTCCCTGTCAGATCCAGAAGACACAATCTCCCAGCGTTTTCCTTGTCCTTGGGATTCTTACACCTATTTTATTTATGTTTAGATATCATATTATTAAATTTATATATTTAAAAATTAACAAAAAATGAACAAGACATCAAGTCAGTCAATAAATCGGCTAATGAAATGAACTGGCAGTTCTTAAATGAAACACAATTGACCCATAAACATAAAATAATGTTCAACCTCTCTAGACATTAGAAACTTAAAAATCAAAACAACACTGAAATTCCAATTCACCCCAGTGGAAATGGAATCATTATTATTGGTTATTTTATTTATTTACATTTCAAATGTTATCCCCCTTCCTGGTTTCCCCTCCACAACCCCCCATCACATTCCCATTTCCCTGCTTCTATGAGAGTGTTCCCCCACCCATCCACTCAATCCCACCTCACCACCCTAGCATTCTACACTGGAGCAAAGAGCCTCCACAGCACCAAGGGCCTCTCCTCCTATTGATGCCTGACACGGCCATCCTCTGCTACATATACAGCTGGAGCCATGGGTCCCTCTTTGGTTGGTGGTTTAGTCCCTGGGAATTCTGGGTGGGGGGTCTGGTTGGTTGATATTGTTGTTCTTCCTATGGGATTGTGAACCCCTTCAGCTCCTTCGGTCCTTCCTCTAACTCCTCCATTGGGGTCCTCATGCTCAGTCTAATAGTTGGCTGTGAGTACCCACATCTGTATTTGTCAGGCTCTGGCAGAGCTTTTCAGGGAACAACTTTATCAGGCTCCTGTCAGCAAGTGCTTCTTGGCATCAGCAGTAGTGTGTCTGGGTTTGGTGTCTGCAGATGGGATGGATCCCTGGGTGGGACAGTCTCTGGATGACCTTTCCTTCAGTCTCTGCTCCACTCTTTGTCCCTGCATTTCAAGAAGCTGGAAACAACCCAGATGTGCATCAACAGTAATGGACATAGAAAATGTGGTCCATTTACACAATGGAGTACTACTCAGCTATTACAAACAAAACAATGACTTCATGAAATTCACAGGCAAATGTGTCAACTGAGGTTGAGTTCCTTAGTCAGTTATTCTCTGCATTTTTACCAGTTGTAACCTCCAAAGGTCCCATCTGCTCCAGAAAAAAAAAATGCTTCTTTGATGAGGTGTCAGAACTATACTTTTCTGTGGATATGTTTTTATAATGTTTTAGTTTTCAATGTTCAACTTTAGAAGCTTTTTTATTAAATTATTCCTAAATGTTTTATATTGTTCTAACAGAATTGTTTGCTTAATTTTCTCTTCAGAATGTTCATTGCTAGTGTATAGAAATACAACCCAATTTTGCTTATTCATTCTGTACCTGGAAGCTGAATTCATTTAGTTTTAAATGAAGATTCTTTAGTATTTGTTTCCTATATGGAACCATGCCAACTTTGAGTAGATAGTTTCATTCTTTCCTCATAACTTGCACACATTTTGTGCTTTGTTTCACTCTGTCTTATTTCTATGACTAGACTGTCCAGTGAAAAAGTGACTAATAATGACAGTATAGACTTCCTATTCTTAGTCCAGATCCCAGAGAGAAAGTTTTCAATCTTTTGGCTTTTTCATTTTCTTTGTTTGTTAGGGTTAGAGGAGGGGCTTTCATTGTTTGTTTGTTTGTTTGTTCGGTTGGTTGGTTGATTTAGACACAGGGTCCGACTTTGTAGCCCTAACTATTCTGGAATTTACTGTGTTGTTCAAGTTTGCCCTGAGCTATCAGGAAGACACAGATTGCAGGCATGTGCCACATTTGTCTAGTTTAATTGTTTCTTACTAAAAGACTACATTATTTCTAGACCTATAAAACACATGTATGTTTCCACACAGATAATAACACTAGGGAAAAACCACTGAAGAGCTTAAAATGGTAAAAGGCTACCATTGTCCTCCTTAAGTAATAGGAGACAACAGATTAGTATTAAAAGCTACCAGTCATACAGAAAGACACCTAAAACTATAAAGAGTTATTGGATACATTTTTCCTATGGGGAGAAGAAAGGGTAAATATTCACCAGGATGGAAGAGACTTTTGACCCTTGAGTACTTGCAATTGCATAGCCACATCTATACATAATAACAAGAGAAGTCTTCTAATTGCGATTGATAGCCAAAACCTCAATATTTAGAAATCTAGAATCAATATAAAGGAATGATATAGTTGCTAGTGACTGTCAAACATAGTCAACTAATTATGAGTTGTTGAAATCCCTACAACTGATGGCATCCATTTTTTTTTTAGTAAACAGAAACAAGGCGGGGAAGGTGAATATACTGAGCCTATCTGACCTATTTCAGTGATGGTTGATACCTCATTATCTATCAGTTGTGGACTCTGTATTTATAGATTCTACCTAAAACAGTCTTCGTAAATAACATCTTTGACCATGATTTTCTATTAATTATCACAACTACGTGAGATATACAATTTTGCTTTAGGAGATAACAATGGAAATTGAAATTCAGGAATGTTGAATATTTTCCTCTAGTTATATAGTTATATAGTGGGCAGATGTTAGAAATATGATTTGAGTCTAGAATTTGTATTAAATATAATAATTTTAATAGATGACACATGGGAGTATTTTTATATTTATTCAAATTTTAAATTATATATGTGTGTGTATATGTGTGTGCATGTATGTGTGTGTGTGTGTATCTGTGTGGGTATATGCAGATAGCTCAGGTACCCACAAAAGCCAGAAGAAGGCAACTGAACCACTGGAACTGGAGTTACAGACAGTTGTAAGATGCCCTACCTCAGGACTTCTGAAAGAACAGTAAGTATTCTTAACTCTTTAGCATCCAAAGGAGTATCTTTATGCAGATAATACTATTCAGTCTGTATGAACAGGATAAGTAAGGCCAGGCTGCAAGAACAAATAGCACCTGCATTTCACAAGCCTGAAATTACTCTCTTTATCCATTTTACTACACAATCCAGAACAATGGATTATCTCACGTTATCAAAACTTCAGTATAATCCACTGCCCTCTCCCTCACTCAACATGTATCTGCCATGCTCCAAATCAATACTTCTAGTACAAGCAATTGGCTACAAACCCTGTCTCAAAAAAAAAAAAAAACAACAAAAAAGAAATATTTATCAAGCATCAAAGAATGTGATTTGTAAATCAACATCTGTGTATTTCACTGATATTGAAGAATTGAAAAAAAAAATGTGAAAGCACTCCAAGCTCCTTCAAGGAAAGTATCATATCAAATTTCAGCTATTACCATAACAGCACTTCCTGTCATTTCAAATTGTCTAGTTTCAGGAGAAAGCATCCAAATCAAGACTGAAAATAAGCCTTGACCACAAGAAATTTTCCAGGAGAGTTTTTATTAAAGTTTTTATTAAAGGGCAGAAGTTCAGCTTAATCTTCAACAGGATGAAGGGTTGCAGCCGATTACAATGTCAAAAAGATATTGAATTTGGTTTGAACACATGGGGAAAGTATACGTGGGCTTTCTGTGTGCATGAAAGGAACCACTGAAAGAAGAGAATTAAAGCCACACTATCTCGTTGTCATACTATGTGCATAATGACCCAGCATGTTCTTGACCCATCACGGAGATAAACTTCTGCCAGGACTGGTAATGTGCAATGCATTTAACAACTACATTTGCATATAGAAAGTATCATTGACCTTTGAATTTCAAAGGACAAAGATTTAAAAGGACATTCATTCCAAAAGCCATTTAATTTGTGCCCAGTGCTCTTTTTCTACAGCCATGCAGAAGCAAGCATGCTGCCACTTCACAATGAGAAAATGACAGGAAGCATCTTTCTATGTGGGAGATTTACCAATGTGGTTCAGAAGCCTTGGGAACAAACTCCCATTTCTCTTACACAAAGCCATTTGTGTTGTCATTGTAATTGCAAGTGTTAAAACTGAGAATAACCATAATGAGATGGTTCTTTAAGATAATAGAATAGTATAAGCATACATTTTCCCCTTTAGAACACAAACTCAGGTAGCGTATAATATGTCAAAGGACCCACCCTCTTCTGCTACTTTTCCTTTTTAATGCTGCAGTTCTAGCAAGACGGAATGTAAAAAAGCCTGTGTTTCCTTTTTTCAAAGCGCCCTCCCCTCCCCTCTGCCCCCCCTTCTCTAGCTTCCTAAGCATGGCTATCCAAGTTGATCTTAAACTTGAATAACTGCATTCTTTAGTTAGTTCCTTCATTTTTCTGTCACTACCTGTACATGATGGCCACTGGCAAGAAATTTCTCATGATATCTTCATTACTGAAATGTCAGTGTAAACATTGCCATGTGTCCTTGGCCCTTGGAACCTGCCAGAGGGTCAATGGTGAGGAGACACAATAAAGAAATGAGCAAATATATAAAAGTTATAATTTTAGAAAGTATAAGTGCCATAAATTAGGAGAGAGGGCATTGTGAGATAATATATCAGTTGAGTAGCAATAGGTAAACCTAAAATAAATTTGGAAGCTACCCTGAAAATGTGACATAATGCTCAAAGTATTTCCAAGAGTGCACTGAGAATCAAATTACAGGCAAACTATTGAGGAAACTAAGGGAAAGAAGCAATTCAAACTTTGTTTATGAAATTAAAATAACCTAATTGGTATCTAGTTCTTCCTGTTTTGCCTTCCCTGTGTAACACAGAGGTAGTGTTGCTAGCTAGAGAAGGGCACAGGCTCTGAATTCTGAGGGATTGGGGCTGGATCTGGGTGTTGTTCTTGCCTTCTCTGTGAGCCTGTGTCCCCATGATCAAAATGGGGCTGCTTTAGTAAGCATTCCATCAGGAAACTGTGGCATCTCCAATTTGAGGAGGTTTTTTTTTTGCAAAGTTCCTAGTCAGAAATGGATGAGTTGGATGTCTATGAGTTATGAGGAGTGAAGAAGGGCACCAGAACTGAGGTAAGTCACAGCAGAGCTGTCACCACCAAACAGGACAAAGCAAGATTCAATAAGAAAAGGAAAAGCCCCTATGTCCAGGCTGGATGAGACAATCCAACAGGGGGAAAAGAGTGCCAAGAGCAGGCAAAAGAGTCAGAGCCAAATCCACTCACAGTTAGGAGTTCCAAAAACCACCAAAACATATATGCATAGGACCTGGTACAGGGCCATGCTGGTCCTGTGCTTGACTCTTACATCTCTGTGATGCCATGTGAGCCCTGCTTAGCTGATTTAGTGGGCCATGTTCTCCTGGTGTCCTCTATCCCCTCTGATTCCTACAGTCATCCCCATGCTTCCATGGGGCTCCCTGATCTCTGACAGGGGCTCCAATGGAGAATTCCAATTTAGACTCTTTCTCTGCATACTGTTTGCCTGTGGATCTCTTTCTTCTCTTGGGGGCCTGCTCGTTTCTGAAGAAGAAACTAAGGAGGAATGGATTTGGGGAAGAAGGAAGGGGAAGAAGAGCTTTGAAGAGTTGAAAGAGGGGAAACTGTGGTCAGGATGCATTGTAGGGGAGACAAATTTAATTTCAATATAAATAAATAAATAAATAAATAAATAAATAAATAAATAAATAAATAAAACTGTCTTCACCTTTAAACTACAACATACAGGATAACGAGTTGCCACTAGATATTAAAAAGACAGAATTCTTACTATTCTACATTGAACTGGTATTTTCCTTCTCTGTAGATGAGCAATGTTCATGAAACATAGTAGGCCTGCAGTAAGTGTCAGATACATAGATGGTAGCAACAGTCAGGACATGGATTCCAGGAAAGACACACCTTCTGTAGTGGCTTAACCCTCTCTCTAATATGATGCCCATGGGGCCATCTTTGTAATAAATTTATACCTTGGCCACATTTTGTCTTTATGTGTTCTTTCTGCTCTTCTCAGAAGCACAACCATTCTATATTCAACTCAAAGGCTGGCTTCTCCACACAGTCTCTGCAGATGCTTCCCTGGGAAATTTAGCCCATCCCTCTCCTTTCTATAAAATGTCCCATCATAGCTATCAGTTATACTTATGTACTTCTGCGTTTCAGTTTTCCTACTTGACTGTGTGTTAAATGATGCAAATTATATTTCAGTATGTAGTCCAAAATAGTTACGATAAATTTATACTGCTTCATAATTATTTATTGTTTTAGGTGGGAAGTTTTTCAGAGTAAATATGTCCCCTACTTTCTACCTCAGAAATTCTAGATATGTTTTTTAAAGTTATGTGTAAAAATCAAGTGTCACAGTGGAATGGTACAGGATGTTTGAAAACAACTTCTGAAAGCTGAAAAATAAAATAAACTAATTCCCCTTATACACTGATGGGCAATGTTGAAATGAGAATCATCTTTCTGAAATAAATGTCATTATATGTATCAGAGCCATATATATATACCACATACACATATGCGTATATGTGTGTATGTCTGTCTGTATATATGTCTGTCTGTCTGTATATATGTATGTGTATATATTTATGTATATATGTATATATATACATATATATGTATATACCTACATATACAGAGAAAAGAAGCATGTGTTTATGCATTTATATTGTATACATATGTATATATGAAACAAATATCACTAAAACATTCATTACAAGGACATCATTAAATATACAAAGTATACTGTTGTTTTTAATAGAAGCAATCCATAGACCCATCAGTGGTTGAGTCACTAAGTAGGAGTTCTTTGATTGTCAACATTTCTCTCAGACTGCTATCCTCCCAACTGTGTGTCAAGAATTGCATAAACACTACTAAAAATACAAAAAATATAACAAGATGGGCTCCTGTGCTGACTAAAATCATTCCAAAGAATAATTTAAACATGAGCCTTGCTAACATGCATAGTGTTAAGAGAATAAAAGTAAGATGAACTCCCTAGATAGCCATTATCTGATTCAATACATTTCTTCCCTTTTAAACTATGCATGTGTGGAGAAAAATGAAAATAAATACCGTAGGAAAAACTGCCATTGACAAGCTATTCTCCAGTTTAACTTATGCTTTGCAATGTGCCGTATCTTTTGAAAACAAATATACACTAACTTGTGGCAGAAGAGATGCTGTTAAGTGAATGTAGAGAGATAGTAGGCAGAGCTATAGGATGACTTGGCCAGTTGGAGCCTTTCTCCCCAGGGTTCCTATCATCTCAGATAGTTCTCCCTATTCCTCAGGATGGCAGCCTTCACTGAGGCAACTGAGTCACTTCCAATATCATCTTGAGTTTTATGTGACCCTCCAATTTTCATAAAACCACAGGATTTGTACTTTACGTATATATTTATAGATATAAATTCATGAACATATATATCAACAAAGACTCACTAAGTAAAGATGCAAATGGTTTACGGGGTGGCTAGAAAGAATGCTCAGTGGTTAAGAGAACTGGCTTTTCTTGCAGAGGACCCAAGTTCAATTCCTAGCAACCATGTACATAGTGGCTTACAGCTGCCTGCAACTCCAGTTCCAGATCTGATGTCCTCTTCTGAAAGACCAGACATACTCATGGGAAGCAGACACACTTGCAGGGAAACCATTCATAGAAAAAAAGTTTTTAAAAAGATATACTTTTTTCTTTTATTTGATATTTTCTTTATTTACATTTCAAATGTTATCCACTCTCCAGGTCTTCCGTCTAGAAACCCCTTATCCCATTCCCCTCCATCCCCTGCCTCTATGAGGGTGCTTTTTAAAAAGCTATTAATGGTGTCACTGAAAAGTCAAGACATGCTATCCAGTTCAATGCTCACCTTGAAATAGATAACCATATCTATGTTTTTAAGAGCATGTTTAAAGGAGTCTTTTATCAGTTGCTGGTTCACTATGTATTGACCATTGCTGGAGCAGACAATGGTGTGAGTGGTTCCCTTGGTGCACATTCCAAGATTTTCCAAAGCCTGAAAGACATGGAAGAATAAGTGGCCCATGAGGAAGATCAGAAGGCTATACAATGTAAGTGGACAGGCATATCCAAGTTAGCTTGGATTTCAATAAAGTGGAAGAAATTAGGAAGTGTGAACTTTGAAGGACATGGGAGTAAGATCAGACTGTTCACACAGATCTAGATGAAACACAAAACACTTGTCCTTTTTCTATAGAGCACGGCAAATATCTGAGGATATTCAAAACAACATAAAATTAAATATCATGTGTATCCTACTAAAACATTTAGAATACAAGCTGGTGACATGGACCAGTTCCAAAGACCTTGTATAAGGCTCATCATTGTCATTTAAGAAAATCTCTCTTTCTCTCTCTCTCTCTCTCAACTGTTAGCACTCAGATTGGAAGGAGCTTTCTGCTCACTCTTGAGGTGAGGAAGGGAAAGAGGCTCCCAAAACTCAGCAAGTAGATGAGTAGAGGAAGCCACTTTGCAGATAAGACAATGGCTTCACCCTTCCTAACCTTCCTACCCTTCCTACCCTTCCTACCCACCACATGCTCTACCTTTTAACACCCTGCCAGGAACAAGTATCTGATGTACAAATAGGCCATGGTGTTGGGCACTGCCTATTACATTCCTTAATAAATCACTTTTCTTTGAAGAAAAAGAAAAGAAAACATCATGATATAAATTAATTCAATCTTCTAAACTTTGGGGGTTAAATGGGCTGGTTTGAAACATAATGTTCCTATGAGTTATCTGTATAAATATAAGCAATAACTTTAAAAAGCCTAAACTCATCAGAGCAAGTTTACAGAGATATGGCTAGCTCTAGGCCAACCAAGGCTATAATAGTGAGACCCTGTCTCTAAAAGAAATACAAATTTATGATCTAGTAAACGTATGATATGATGCTAAAGGAAACCTCTGATCAGAATGATAAAGTGGGAAAAATAAATTGAAATCAAACTGAGCAAGTGAATTGTCAGTCACCTCTCAGTATTTAATATGCCCTTCACTTTGTAATGGAATCTGCCTGACTGACAGTAGGCAACAGCCCAATAAATCCATTCCATTGAAAAACACCACTGTCAAAAATACATCAGCTGCACTAACTGAACATCACAGTTTAACCACAGAGGGCACTGTGGAGTGCTGACAGTCACATAGACTGCTTCAAGCCTTAGTTAGGAATAGCCACAGGCACAGCATTACTGTAGGAAAGAGAGACAGATCACACGAAGTTAGCTTTTGAATCAAAATTCATAGTGCTATTTCTACAGAATTTATATCATCTTCACACCATCTCGAAGTCTAAAAAGTATAAGTCACGCATCCAAACACAGAGCCATCTATATACTGGTTTGCCTTCTCATAAGATTGGAAACATTTAAGGCTTAGAGCAGGCTAGTGGTATTCATTGTGTGGACCTGAATACTAGTGGTCTCTGGTCTAGAAGCCACTCTGTATTTCTAGATGCTGAAAGTTGGTTGATCTTTAAAGCTTGACATACATGTGTCTCATGTGTGTTTCACATATGAGACATGTCAATCTTGTGTGTCAGTCTCAGAACCTCTGCTACACTCACTATGGGTTTTTGTGTGTTCTCAAGAGTATTGGTCAGTTCATCTCAAATAACATGCTGTTAGCTGTTAAATTTACATCTTTCTGCTACCTATGTTATATGCTCATTCAAAGGTACATTTAAGACACAAAATGAAGTTCACTCATGCATAAAAGTAGTTATTAAATTATAGTAGTTATTAAATAACTACAACTCATCCAAACATTTACTATGGTTCTAGTACAAATATTTATTGCAAACGAATTGATTTTGTGACTGGATGTGGTGGCACATGCCTGTAATTCCAAAAACTTGGGAGCTGGATACAGGAAAATCAGAAGTTCAAAGTAAACTTGTATAGAGTCTCAGATAAACCTACACTGAAGAAGACCATATTCCTCCCAAGTTAAAAAAAAAGAGATAAGAAGGGAGAAAAAACTGATGATGTGTTAAAGAAAGAAAAATTTTCCAATGATGTCATCTAAGAAAGAGCATATATGGGCTGGCCTGAGGCCCCCAGCACATATGTAGCTGAGGGCTGCCTTGTCTATCTGGCCTCAATGGGAGAGGATGTGCCTAATACTGTAGAGAATTGATCTCCCATGGTTGAGAGATACTTGGGGAGGGGGACACAATCCCAGAGGCAAAGGGGATGGAGATTGGATAAGAACTCTGTGGGGGGGACGGGGGGCAACATTTGGAATGTAAGTAAATAAAATAATTAATTAATTTAAAAAGAGAACTAAATTGTAGACAACAAACATGGTAATGACTATTTTCAATGTTCCATGTGATTAGAAGGATAAGCGTGGGGAAATTTATCATGACTCTCTCTCCAGTACTGGTTAGACACAGAACAGTTTTAGTGTCTTAAAAGCAGAATGGCTTTACTGTTCTCCCTAAGAGAGCTAAAATAAAAACCGTGTCTCCTGCTACAAAACTCATCACTTTTTGTCACTGGTGGAACAGAGTTACAGAGAATCCTTCCAAGGCTGTGTTCATCTTAAACAAACACAGATATAAGTCACACTGATGCCAAGAACGCAATTGAAACAGCTGCATTTTTAGTGACAACCAGTGGGGTCATTGGAAAAGCAGCATGAGCTACAGGCAAAGTGCCTTTATCAAATAACATTGATGGATGTTACAAAGTATCAGTGAAGTGTGCACTCCCATACATCTGTGTGGAAATTTCACTTTAGACTTTGGTGATACTCCTTGTGGAGCAAGAATGAATTTGTTCCTCCTGGCATAAGTGCATCACATATATATGCAGGAGAAGAACTTGACTGGTTTGATTCTGTTTATCCAGTCTCTAAGAATAGAGATACGTCCTGTGGCTCATGCTTCTTTCTTGTGTTTTGTTTTTAGAGTCTAACTACCTATGTGTGGCAAGGATGGGATTTAATCACAAATAAGAAGTCTGGACCTTAATGCCAATCCATAAACTATTTTATTTGACAAATAAAATGTTTTATTTGTGAAGTATTTTTTCAAAGAAATCATGTAAATTGTGACACAAGATGGTGTGAATGAGTATAATATCCCCTCTTCTATCCAGAAGCATGCTGTTTTTAGGAGTGGCTTATTTAGAAAGAGATTTTGCACAAGACTCCCCAAGCTCCACATGATGTTTGGCTGTGGGTCTCTGCATCTGTTTCCGTCCGCTGCTGGATAAAGCTTCTCAGGAGACAATTATGTTAGTCTACAGTCTGAAATGATACTCCTGTCTGAGTATCATTAATAATGTCAGGGATTGGATTTCTCACATGGGATGGGTCTCAATTTGGAGCAGTCATTGGTTCATTTTCCCCTCAGTTTCTGTTCCATCTTTAAACCTGTGTATCTTGTAGGCAGGACAAATCTTGGGTTGAAGGTTTTGTGGGTGGGTTGATGTCCCCCTTCTGCCACTGGAAGTCCTGTCTGGCTACAGGAGGTGGCTTCTTCAGGCTCCAGAATCCTCACTGGTAAGAATCTCAGCTAAGAATACTCCCATAGATTTTTCCACAGCCTCCACAGTCCTAGGCCTCTAGCTAGTACCAGAGATGCCTCCTCCATTTCCATTTCTCACTCCCAGCCCTCTCCTACCTATTCTTTCCATACCTCATCACCAACCCCATTCTCTCCTTACCCCCTCTTCCACTCAGTTCCCTCTCTCCATCCACCTCTTTTGACTATTTTGTTTCCCTTTCTGAGTGGGATTCACACATCCTCCCTTGAGACCTCCTTATTACCCAGTTTCTTTGAGTCTATAGATAGTAGTATGGTTATCCTGCACATTTTAGCTAATGTCCACATGTAAGTGAATACATACCAAAGTATCTTTCTGGGTCTGGGTTACCTCATTCAGAATGATATTCTCAAGTTCCAACTATATGCCTGCAAATTTCATGATCTCTTTGTTTTAATAGCTGAGAAGTACTCCATTGTATAAATGTACCACATTTTCTTTATTGTTCTTCAGTTGAGGGACATCTAGGCTGCTTCCAGTTTCTGGCTATGATAAATAAAGCTGCTGTGAATATAATTAAGTATCGCTATTATATAGTGGGGCATCTTTTGGGTATATGCCCAAGAGTGGTATAGCTGGGTCCTGGGGTAGAATTATTACCAATTTTCTCATAAACTGCCAAACTGATTTCCAAAGTGGTTGTACAAATTTGCACTCCCACAAGCAATGAAGGAGTGTTCCCCTTGCTCCACAATCTCACCAGCATGTGCTGTCACTCAAGTTTTTGATCTTAGCCAGTCTGACAAGTGCAAGATAGAATCTGAGACTTATTTTGATCTACATTTCCCTGATGACTAAGGACATTGAACATTTCCTTAAGTGCTTCTTGGGCATTCGAGATTTCTCTCTTGATAATTCTATGTTAAATCTGTATTCCATTTTTCAATTGAGGTACTTGATGTGTTGATGTATAATTTCTTGAGTCTTGTGAAAGAGTGAGAGATAGAATTGAGCATGTTGGAAAGGTCAAGGATACCATAAGAAGACCTACAGAGTCAATTAACCTCATCCCAGGGAGGTTCGTAGAGACTGAACCACCAACCAAAGAGCATGCAGGGGCTGGACCTAGGTCCCCTACACATTAGTAGCAGCCATGCAGCATGATCTTTGTGTGTGTGTGTGTGTGAGTGTGTGTGTGTGTGTGTGTGTGTGTGTGTGTGTGTGTGTGTGTGTGTTAAGGGGTGTGCTGCCTCTGACTGTGTTCCTGTCATTAGATTCCCCTATTTTTAACTGGACTGTCTGGTTGGGCCTCAGTGAGTGAAGATGGGCCACCATCCAGGGTGGGATGTTACCAAAGGTGGCTTCCCCTTCTCTGAGGAGAAGGAAAGGCATGGTGAGGAGAGGGTTTTGTAAGGGCTGACTGAGAAGAACATAAGGAGGGGACTGATATAAGGACGTAAAGTGAAAATTTAAATTCAAAGAAGGTTATTTTAAAATGAGAGATAGTATAAAAATACTCTATTGCTAGGCTTTTAATGATAACTTAGGCTATGATTTCAAGTCGTTTGTTTATGAAATATACTCAGCATTATGAATAGAATGAATTCATTGCTTCAAGGCAAAAGCCAGAATTGAATTACTGTTGGTTTGGTGTTGGTATTTTACTTTTAAAAAGAAATTTGTCAAAGCAGACTTTAGGCCTGGAGTGGGGCCTTAGTGGTTAATAGTGGGTACTGCTCTTGCAGAGGATCTGAGTTCTGCTCTGAGTATCCCAGGCTTTCACACTTGGTTTTATTGTAACTTCACCCTCAGGGAATCCAAGGCCTGTTTTTGGCCTCCACAGGAAGCTTCACTTATGTATATAAGCCCCACATAGGCATACATCAGCATCCACATTTAAATTAGAGGGGGGGGGAGGAAGAGAGAGAGAGAGAGAGAGAGAGAGAGAGAGAGAGAGAGAGAGAACCAGGCATTAAGAAACCAAACAATAGGATATGGAAGTCAACCCAAAGGTGTTTTCAGCTTAGGTTACTTTCTTCATTGATCTCAAAAACAAGTGAATTGTATAGGTTAGGAAATATTTTAAAACTATACAAATGCATAACTAAAATGTTTTCATTTTTAGGCATGATGAAGCTGTGTGTTAAAAACTCCCATTCTTCTGTCTTCTGTGATAACTAATTAGCTGCCAAAATCTTAAAAGGAGATTTATCCATAAAGGGCAAAACTGTGTACACTCCACAAGTATATCTAATCTGTCGTCCAGAGTAACAATGTCTTACTACTACCTTTGACAACAACAGTTGTAATTGACAACAACAGTTGTAGTCTTTTCTTATTGTGAAAGTAAAGAATAATAAAAGCTACCAATTAAAAGTAAAACCGAAAGACCACCTAATAAAAACCTTAATACCAGACATGAGAAGTACTCCTTTGGCTTGTTATCCAGGGATGTCTAAGGGAACCCCAAAACATAAAGCCTATTGCTGATTTCCTTTGTTAACCACCTCACACACACTCCCCTGCTTGGTAGACATTTAATCCCTATTACTGAAGACACTATGCAGGCATCATATGCCCTTGAGCTATAACTGATCTAAATGCTCCCTCCTTGAGGACTAACTTTTGTAGTACTAGAAAGTAGCATACAAGTTTCCAAAGGAAGAAGTAAACAACACTCCTAACCAGCTATGACACCTATGAACCCCACCAACAACCAGCACCACATGATAGCCCTAAGGACACAGTAGTGGCACGTACACCTTGACAGTAACAAGTACTTGTTTAGTACTGAAAATCTAGCTAACTACACAAGGCTAGTAGAGTCATTTTACTGGAGAAGAATCTATAACCAATGAGTTAGGAAAACAGCATAATCCCTAAAAGCAATCTATAAATTTTGTCTACAGAAAAGTAAAGTTTTCACCTTATCAAAGACATTTCTCTTTGCAACAGATAGAGACTACTACAGAAAACGACAACCAATAAATATACAGAGATATGGACCCCAGTCCCGATGACTACATCTACAAAATACTTCCACATCTAAAGCTTAGCCCTTTCCATTGAGGAAGTGAGAACTGAAATGAAGATCGGGATCTTTGTGGTGATATTGTGTCTTCTAGTAATACCAGACGCTATACCAACAAACATCTTACTAATATGATCCTCCAAATATGAGCTGAACAAGGATAGCTCCAATAGATATGCCAAACTGCATGGAGGAAAGCTTGGGAAGCCTCAATCCTACACAAAGAACTACTAGCAACTGGAGAAAGCTGGGAGTGGAGAGAGATGGTCCTCCCCAGAAAAGAGTATACCAATTGGTTGTCCAGTGCTCAGTAATCAGCCCTGGCAACACACGTATAAGTGACATTATATGGACTCAACAGGTTGTATTTATGAATATATGCATATACATATCCATATGTGAATATACTAAAAATTGCTGAAAAAAGAAGTCAAGAATTTGAATTATAGCAGGGAAGAGCATATGGGAGGGTTTGGAGTGAGGTAAAGGAAACTAGAAATGTTGTAACTAAAATACAATCTCAAAAGGAAAAAATTATATCTATATAATGACAAATAGAAATTTAATATTAAATAGACTAAAGTAAAAAAGATGTATTGAGATAATATAAGGAATCAGTAAATAAATGTTTTTATTGTAAAGAACAGTGCTTTGCTCATCCACCTGGAGAAACTAGATCAATGACCTCCAGGGGTGACAGAGATGATATACAGAGATGGGCACCCTCAGCCTTTGCTAATCTATCAGCACTGTGTGCATTTTTCATAAGTATGTAATTGCAGTGTGTGGAAGTATTTTAAGTATGTAAGTATTCAGTGATAAAATGAACATATATTAATTTGTAATTTCAAGATACAGAAATACAAATTTGGTTTAAAAAATCACTCAACGTGTATCAGTTTTATTTTATGCCAGAAAATAGCTTTAAAAAACCTTAAGTCAATTACTGATAGTGTGTAAATAAAAATTAAAAAAATTACTGATAGTGTGGAAGGCAATCTATTATGATGCTGAAAATATTTCAAATTCTTTACAGGGAACAGTTCGAGGATTTCTGGGTTTTTGCTTCTTTGGAGGGTGACTGTGAAGTGGGCCAGAGTGAAGGAAAGGAGAGTGATTTATTTTTTACATTTGGAACTTTCATTGTTTTAAGATAAGTTCACACACACACACAAAAAGAACGTATTTAATGGTTCTCTGTAAAAATCATTTGACAAAAGCCACATGTCAGTGCTTCCTTATGCCACATGGAAAGGAACGTTGTGAACCATTAAAATGGAATGATAACTTAACTGTTACCTAGAGAAGCAAACTCAAAAGCCATGAAAAGCAATTCACCAAGAGAAAAAAATAAAGAAACAACAACAATAATAATAATGATAGTTAACAATTTATTCATGTGATTAAATATGATGGAGATGGTGTAGTAGTTGAGTAATAATATCATAATCACTGAGACTAGAATGGAAGTAGATCCAAACAAGAGAGTGACAATTGACCATCTCTTTTCAGTTTAGGTAGGTGAGCTATAGTTTTAAAAGTTATTATATTTTCTCTATCTCGTATTCATACATGAATATGTATCTGTATATCCTGATGGATGTGGATTACTGTCTATACGCAGGTGAGGGCAACTACAAGATAAGGTGAGAGCCTGTGATTGGGTAGTGGAAAAGGAAGGCAGACTAAGAATCTTAGAGATGAGGACAGAGAGACAGAGTGGAGAGAAAGGAAGGAGAGGAAGATGTAAGATAGAACCTATAGGTGAGGAAAAGGAGCCAGAACCACACAGTCCTGGGACCCATAAGTACTGAGGATTTCTTAAATAGATGATTAAATAATAGTAGGGTGTGTTTGCCCCATCTAAAGGTATAGCTTGTGATTAGATCAACTGAGTTTTGAGTTCATTATGCAGGTGCTTTGTGGGCTGAGAATTTACTAATATATATCTGACTGATAAATCACAAGCCTCTAGAGTTTTGATTTTACTGGGTTACAATCCTCAGGAAGAGAACCACAAAATAATGGGCAATCACTGCATGGGGCTAACCATGGAGGCAGTGAGACTACCGGGGCTAGAGAGTAGTCTCTGATAGAGTGGGATTGTGCCTTTTTAAATATTTCCCACAGCCGGGCGGTGGTGGTGCACACCTTTAATCCCAGCACTTGGGAGGCAGAGGCAGGCAGATCTCTGAGTTTGAGAGTTCGAGGCTAGCCTGGTCTACAGAGTGAGTTCCAGGACAGCCAGGGCTACACAGAGAAACCCTGTCTCAAAAAAAAAAAAAAACAAACAAACAAATAAATATTTCCCACAACAGGTGAACATATGCCACAGGGTCATAGAACAACCTTTATGAGTAGGTTGGAACCCAGGGATCAAACGCAGACCATTCCATTTGACACCAGGTGCTTTCCCCATTGTACTATCTCCCTAGCCCAGAGGGGTTGTAATTCATTTACCAAATGACCCTATCTATTCCAAATGATTACCTGTAGTAATGGCTCAGAAAAAAAATTAAAAGATTCAAATGGTATGTAAACTATTATGTATGTATTTTGTACAAGCATAGGTAGAAATCAGTGTGCAAGCACTGCTTGAAATTCTTCTTTGCTTTAAAAGAGTCATTTAACTTCTCTTGGCAAGAGAGAAGAGTGATACTTAGTGAGAAGGGGCTAATAACCAGCACTCATGTACAGACTCACATAAATCATATCTTGATGAGACCACAGGGAAGCAAGCAAATGAAAGTTTGACTAAAATTAGTCAAGTCGGGAGTAAACACATTTTGGCCTCCAGGAATTACATCTCTAGAAATTTCCAGGTAAAAAACTTGATCAGCCACACATCTCCATCTCTATCTCCCTCCCCACCCCATCCTCTCCCACTTTCCCCTCCTCCAGTCACTGCTCCCTCCCTGCCTTCCCCAGGCTCACCTCATTTCTTCTTTCTTTTACATCTGAATTCCATCTGAAGAAATGAGAGATAGCATTCAGCTGCCCTAAGAGTAAGGATGGAAAGATAACAGACAACTCATTTATCATGCTGTCACTCCTCTAATAAATCTCCCAGCCATATTTCATTTGAGAAATAAAATTGTCTTGATGGGCAAGCTGAATCTTCAGCTGGATCAGTGTGGGAAATCGAGCAGCTCACATCTGATGCCCAAGTTCTGACTTGTGTGTTTCTTCTAAGAGACCAGTCAGCATGCTAATATTCTGTAGCTCTATGTGCTCCATGAACCGAGAAAGGCACAGTAAGGTCAGGTCCTATAGACTGAGCTAGTGAGCTTTGAATGCTCTCCGACAGCATGAGGAGTCACAGGAGGCTTTGAAACAGGATACAGCATCATCACTCAGTGCTATATGAACATTCCGTGCACTGACTTCTGCAAAGAAGATATAGGCAAATTTTGTTAATTACAGACTAAGGATGTTTTTGTCTCAGAATTTTCTAATGTAGACTTGGAGGCCTGATGAGAATGTAGGTTTCCATACATACTGATAAACCACGCTCTTATAACCTCTATTTTAGAGTTCATTCATTCATAAGGCAAAGTCATAAAGAAAAATTAATTTAATAAAAATGCAAGGTTGTTTGTTAGTTTTGTTTTGTACAAAGAATATTTCTTTTTACAAAATTTACAAAAAGAATATTTCTAGTTCTTAAGCATAAAAATATCAGAAAAAGAGTGTTGTAGATCAAGCAGAATTTCATGCACATTAAAGTTTGAGAATTGCTGTCTATCTTCCTCATACTAATAGAACTATATCAGCATTGTTTGAAGCACCTAAAGAAATGTTCAGTATCCTTAGTCGACAGGGAAATGCAAATCAAAACAACCCTGAGATTCCATCTCACACCAGTCAGAATGGCTAAGATTAAAAACTCAGGTGATAGTAGATGCTGGCGAGGGTGTGGAGAAAGAGGAACACTCCTCTACTGTTGGTGGGACTGCAAGATGGTACAACCACTTTGGAAATCAGTCTGGCAGTTCCTCAGAAAATTGGACATAGCATTACCTGAGGATCCTGCTATACCACTCCTAGGCATATACCCAGAAGATGCTCGAACACATAACAAGGACATATGCTCAACTATGTTCATAGCAGCCTTATTTATAATAGCCAGGAGCTGGAAAGAACCCAGATGTCCTTCAACTGAGGAATGGATTCAAAAAATGTGGTACATTTACACAATGGAGTATTACTCAGCTATTAAAAACAATGAATTAGAGAATTTCCTAGGTAAATGGATGGAACTAGAAATTATCATCCTGAGTGAGGTAAGCCAATCACAAAAGAACACACATGGTATTCACTCACTGATTATCGGATATTAGCCCAGAACCTTGAAATGCCCAAGATTCAACTCACAGGTCACATGAAGCTCATGATGAAGGAAGACCAAGTGGGGGTGATTCGGTCCTTCTTAGAAGGAGCAACAAAATACTCAAGGGAGCAAATATGGAGACAAAGTGAGGGACAGAAACTGAAGGAGGGGCCATTTGAAGACCTTTCCACCTGAGTATCCATCCCATGTGTGGTCACCAAAGGTAGATGCTGATGTGGAAGTCAGGAAGTGCATGCTGATAAGAGCCTGATATAGATGTCTCCTCAGAAGTCTGCAAGAGTCTGACATATTCAGAGGCAGATGCTCACAACTAGCCATTGAACTGATCATGGGGTTCCCAACGGAGGGGTTAGAGTTAATTCCATTGGAGCTGAAAGGGTTTGTGGCCCCATGAGGAGAGCAACAATACCAACCAACCACAGCTCCCAGGGTCTAAACCACCAGCCTGGGAGCACTTAGGGAGGGATCCATGGCTTCAGCTGTTTAAGTAAGAGCGGAGGGCCCTGCTGGGCATAGGTGGCAGAAGAGATCCTTGGCTTCATGAAGGCTGGACGCCTCAGGGGGTGGGAATTTGAGGGTGGGGAGGAGGGAGTGGGGGGTAGGTAGGGGTACATCCGCAGAGAAGCAGGAGGAGGGGTGAGGGGATAGGGGGTTCCTGGGTGGGTGGGGGATGGGGTAAGGGGACAACATATGA
>NW_021604665.1:10282128-10325529 GCF_004785775.1 Grammomys surdaster | reverse complement strand
ATATACATATATATATATATATATATATTATATATATTATATATTACTGTATATTATACTCTATACACACACACACGTGTGTCTGTGTGTGTGTGTGTGTGTATGTGTGTGTGTGTATGTGCTGTAGATTGATTAAAACTTGGTGAATTTTGTTTTAGCCAGAAATTCATCAATGCTGTGTATTAAAAGGATGTTATAAGTGAATTATAATGTTATTTAAAATTTGATGTTGAGAATGCCTTGCTTCAGCTCCAAAAACCGTGAAAATCTGAATATGATTCCAAGAGTGCTCAAGAGGAATGACTTTGCCTTTAAATATATAGGTTTGAATTATGGCTATACTTCTTTGATCCTGTTCTCCAAACCCTTAGCCTCTTCATCTGCAATATGTGATTATAATAAATCCTATCTTGCTATCAAAGATTACTTTGAAGATAAGTAAGATTATGTGATAGGCTTAGAAAGTTGATAATAGTGTATATAATAATGATGAAATATATTTAAATTTCTACTTAATGAGGGAATTTTACATGGTAGGCAAAAATTCTTTAAAGCTGTAGACTATAACTGCCAGAAACATAAAAATTCAATATCCTCAAATTTCACTTGGAAACTGGAAGTCCAGAGGTGGTCCCAGGATCCAAGATAATATCTTAATTTAGGGGCATGTACTGCCTGGTGTTTTTCTTCCAACTTCATCCTTGGTAGAAATTTGTTACTTTGAGTAATTTATTTTCAAGACTTCCTTGGGAATATGCTATATTCAGCAGCAATTGCCATGTCTCTCCTTGGATCGTTTCTTCAGTCTTATGTAAGCAAAGCCACACTTGGATTTAGCTTTCTGTCTAAGTGTGATAGATGTTCCAGAACTTAGTAGTCCCCTGGGAACTAAGTCTGTAGTCAAAGCAATAATAAGAATGACCATTAACTTTTATGTTGATTACTTGGCTTGTTGGCCATGAAGTAGAGATATTAGTGAGATCTAAACCTCTGTACCAACCTCGGCAACAGTCAGTTGAACCTTTCTGATTAATCCACAAACGTCTTTTCCTTAGCCACATCTTCTGAAGCTACTCAATATTTAATCATATTCAAAGTGGTCACATGAGCACACAGCTAAGCTTTGGAGGGAGTCCCAAAAGACTTTTGAGAAGTCTAAATAGAATATTCAGTAGGAAAATGTGCAAATCATGTCTCAATATGAGACACTGAGTTAAAACACAAGAGATCTACTGATTTGCAAGCTATTGCAGCAGCTTGGCATATGTCACCTAATTTCAAATCACCAGAGATTACAAGGTACTGGGGTGCAGACAAGTTGAGCATGTACCTGGTATGTTAAAAACCATTCTTGTGAGACTATTTTGAGCTAATGCCTTCATTTTGCATAAGTCACTGTGGTCCATAAGATAATTCATTCATGATACTGAAAGTGTAATGACAGAGGTTTCCTAGAACATGAAGTATTTTAGCAAATTGGTTGATGTATCTAAACTGACTTCAAGGGACTAGCACCATCAGGGAAAGAGTATAAGGAATTCTTTCTACTGTTGGTGTCTTCTAGCTCTTATACACTGGCTTCATAGAGACATTCAGATGTTGTGCTATAATGCCCAGGAAATTAATATAGAGTAAAGTGATTCTGAGGTCCATTTATAGGTTACAGTACCTATGGCAGAGGATTTTCTTTTAATTTTGTTTGTATCTTTGGATTAAAAAAATAGGAAGTAAAACTCCTCTATACTGCTAATCTTTCTTGGGGATCTAGCATTATTTTCTCATTCACAGGGATAGGGGAACATTCAGATGAGAAATAAACATTTACTGCTGCAGATATATTTCTATCATGATAGCATACTGGGTCACATAGTACTCAAACTCTTTTAACAGACTACAGACTGCTAAATAATCCATACAATGACAAATGACATACATCTGGCTCCAATTATAATAATAAATAATGGAGTTTGAACTCATCCCATACCTTTGTCATATAAACACACATCCTCATAGACAAGTTCAGCAAAGGTTGTCAGCCTATTATAGAGGTGACTTCTGAGGTTTCAAAAAATATAAATACTTGCTCAAAATTGCCATAGCACTACCAACACATGCCTGATTTTGAACATGTATCTGCCAATTTGATATGCTTAACTCAGTATATGGCATGTATAAGAAGGTACTAAAGAAAGAAAGTTGGAATACTTCCAGTTTTATCATGGGCAAAAGGAATTCTATGAAAGTCATAAAGTCTGAGTTTAACTCCACAAGAGTAATCTGTTGTCCAAGCCACTCTGTCTTTAAAGACTGTATATTACAATTTGTAAAGTGAATCTACTAGGCTTTCCATGAAGATTAAGCCAATCATCAGGCAGGAAATGCTTTGCAGTCAAAAGATGCCCATATAGAAGAGAATGTCTCTCACTCAAATTAGATCTTATGGCTGGATTTCAGATCCATTTACTATTTTGAAAAGAAGGATTTGCTTCAGATACACACAATAACCTTCACTGGTCTGATCATACCTGATGCATTTGATCTTTCTACCTCTGAGGGTTCCCCAGAAGTAGCAGTGCTGGGTTTATGGTTCTCCAAAGTGTCTATCATTCAATATTGTGTTCCCTCAACTCCATGATCAATCTTACTTTCTAAAGTAAGAGAAGAAAGAGGAAGGAGAGGTGACCAAGACAGCTTAGTCAGTCAACAGGGTCTCGAGGGTGGTAGTGAGGATTAAAGAAACAAAGACAATCAGAAAACTATAACATGACCCCAGCAAGTGCTGAGATGTATTTAATTTTCAGTCTGCTTTTTTATCATTCTAGGTACATGCAAAGAATAGGGTCAGTTCTAAGACATAAACAAAGTACTCAAGGAACAAACAAGGTATAAACAAAGATTCTGAGCTCACTATTTCTAGGAACTTATCAAGATGATCAAGATATAAGGAAGATATTCTTTGGTTGTATTTTTCTTGAGCTTATTTCCTTCTCCTAGCATGATGTCAAATATTCTGGCCAATTTCCTAGAAGTGGCCCCATGAGCTCTCCACAAGGGAGGGGGAAATAGGAGGAGAGAAAACGGGAGCCTTGATATCCAATAAAATATAAATTTTACGGAGGTCTGAAAGCTTAGTCCCCCTTTATGTTAGCTAAGAGCAGGAGGAAGATACAGTTTCTCACAAGCAACTCTAAGGGGAAGAAGTTCGGAACACGTGGTAAATTTTGTAACATTTCCACAAAACCCTGGCATTGGTGTGCCCTTTGTATTTCTTTAGAAATTTTCAGCAAATACTTGAAAACAAATCCACTTTCCCTTAGGAAGAAATTACACCTACTGTAGTCATCAGCCTGTGCTGGGAAATAGATTGTGGAGAGCTACAAGAGATATCCTCAGTTTTAAAAAGAAATGAAAGAGTGGGAATGTTGGATCCAGTTTGAGAGAAGTAAATGGGTCTTGAGGCAAAGAATCTGGTGATGATTACCAACAGTAGCAGCAGCAGCAGAAGCAGCAGCAGCACTAGAAACCCTAGAGCTGTTGAGTGTTAGCTGAAAGCTACCTACTGACCACAGAGGTCAAGATGAATGACTTAATGCTTACTTTGCTTTTCTTTTATAATCATAAAACACTGGCCAATAACAACTTAATGAAGAAAGAGTTTATTTGACTTGTATGTTTCTCTCCATCATTAAGGAAAGCTAAAATAGGAATGTAGAGACAGGATTGAAGCAGGGATCATGGGAAAATATTGCTTAATGGCTTTCGTCTAGGCTCCCTTTCAATTACCTCAGCAATACTGTCTTGACGCAAATGTATAGTGATAGTACTTCCCCCAGTAGACTGGGCCAAGCTACATCAATTAGAAATCAAGAAAATACCCCCAGAGGTCAATATAATCCAACCAACTCTCTGATCATGGTTCCTTCTTCCTGGGTTTGTTAGTTGAAAACTAAGATGAGTCACCATTTTTACCATTATAACAACTACATGATATGCATAAGGTGCCTTCCTCAGAGATATACAGAAAGTGACTCTCTGAACTGAATTTAGACCTCCTGAATTACTGGCCAAAAGGGAAACTTTTGTCTTAAACTGAAAATGTATCTTTTCTCAACACTGACATTACTCTGAATCAAGGCCTTTGAAGAAATTTTCTATAAGAAAACATGAGTATATTTAATTAACGTGGGATGAAGGAAATATGAAAGTCATTCTAACCCCTTCAGAATAGCTAAATGAAATCAAAAGACATGCAGTAAGCTAGGAAGACATTTGAAACATATGTCAGGAAAAGCTATTATGTGAAGGGTCTTACATTTTAGTAAGAAATACATTTTAAAAGGAAATAAGAAACATTACTAGATCATACAGAGATGAGATCTAGTGGCCAGATACACATGCTTTTAAAATGGATTCATTTTCCCTAGTAACCAAATAAATGCATATTAAATCAGTAAGCAACATGGATTGAATGACCAACTTATAAAATATTGAAACGAGAAATTAGGCTACGGTCTGAGCAAAGATACTGTGAGACAGGCACATGATGGGAGTTTTAAAGAAAGATAATTTTGCAATTTACAGCAAAGTCCAAAACCATGCATTTTTGTTTTGCATGGTAATTTCTCATGTAGGAACATGTCCTAAGGAAATTTTAAGGATGGGTGGTATGATTTAGAAGACAATATTTTCAATGCAGTGTTATTTATAGGGATGTCTGATAGTGAAGTAAGAAAATGAGCATATTAACTCAAGGATAGGGATGTAGAATTTAAGTTTTAGAAAACTCTATGCATGGGGCCAGGGAGGCAGGAAGGGTGAACAAAAAGCGATGTCAGATGTACTGTGTGGAATAGTTTCTTTTCTGAATTAAACACATTTAGCTTTTGAAATAAGAAATTATGCTTCTGCTGAAAGAGACAGTAAGACATAGACATGCTTTTTAAAGAGACAAAACAAACTCATATCTTAAGAGCAAAATATCTAAAGCAGAGATAAATGTTAAATTATTAAAGCCCATTGTAGCAATCATATCAATTTGTAAAAGGAAAAGAGGAGAAAGAAGTCGTATTTTATGTGTGATATTTGCAATAGACCTGGGAATTAGAGAGGGGCCAACTCACTCCAGGTAGAAAAGGAAGTCATTGTTTGGAGGTTCTGCAGAACAGTATGGGGGCTGGGAGCTGCGAGCTGGGAGCTACAATCAACTTTTGAAGGACTATGTGAACAGGGTAGGATAAATATTCTTTAACTTCCTAGAAACAATATGCTTAACAGTGCTTAAAACATAAATGTAAGAGATCTAATAAAATAATAGCAGACTCGCAGTTTTTCCATTAAGCTAATAAAATAAATTTGCAATAAAACATAATATAAAGTTTACAGTCTTACACTTTTATAAGTTTCCGGTTCAATAGTATTAAGGATGTTTATGTTGTACACCCCATCAGAGCATGTTAACTCAGTGCTCTACGCATTAAATTTCCCATCTTCTCTTCTCTAACTCTGGCAAAAGTCATTCTACTTCCTCCTCAGACCTCCTATAGGTGAAATTCTGAAATATGTGTTGTTTTCTGGGTCTAGTTTATTTAGCCTAGCATAATGTCTTCAATCTCTACCTATGTAATAGTATCTAATAGAATTAGCTTTTATGTTTGAGTGTTTGTGTGTGTGTGTGTGTGTGTGTGTGTGTGTGTGTGTGTGTCTGTATCTGTGTGTATCTATGTACACAAATGCATGGCATTCATGTCAAGGTCAGAAGACAACCTGTGGAAGCTTTCCCAGGAATTGACCTCAAGTTGTCCAGTGTGACAAGTACCTTTACCCATTGAACCATCTCACCAGCCCAGACCTTTCTTTCTAAAGCCACATAAAAGTCCATAAATGTATGTGTTACACCTTGCTTTTCATCTGTCTACAGACATGTGATGAAAACTTACAAAAGCAAGCAAATGGAATGCCCAAAAAATTTCAAACATTGCTAGTGATATGGAGCAGGTGAACCTTGTGCATTACTGCTGGGAAAGGGAAGAGAACCTCCCTGTGGGAATACAGTATGGATGTGTTAGATCGTTGTCATTATGACAAAAGCAAAACAGTTTTGTGGAGGAAAGCTTTATGTTGTCTCATAATTTCAGAAGTACCATTTCATCGTGATGGAGAAGGGGTAACGGAGCCCAACAGCTCACCTCATGGTGGCCCAGAAGGAGACAGAGAATACCTATATTCACAGACCCCCTTATCTCCTTTATTCTTCATGCAGGGTTTCCAGGTTACTTCATGGCACATGTTCAGGATGGGTCTGATTTTTGTTAAGCTTTTCTGGAATCATGCATATAAGAAAACACATAGGTATGCTTTAGTCATCCCATTGGAACATCCAAATGCTTTGAGCTTTAAAAGATTCATATCAGAGCTCAGGGATGACTCAAATGGGTGATGAAGACCTGAGTTCCATTTCTGGAGCCCATGTAAAAGTCAGGGTAATGGTGAGCACTTCTAACACCAGCACTGAGGTATAGAAGAGATGGGCAGATCCCAAGGGTTCACTAGCCAGGTAGTCTAGCCAAAATGGTTAAGAGACCCTGTCTCATGAAATAAGGTGCAGTGCAATAGAAAACGACACTTGCAACTAGCCTCTGAACTACAGTTGAAAATTTTATCTTCATGTGTGTATATGTGTACAAACACGCACAAACACACAAACACACACATACACACACATACACACACACACACACTTTACTGAGCCCATTTAGAACTGTTTATATGTAGTTGAGCTTAGGGCTGCCCACCAGGAATTGGAGCTGACCACTGGGAATTGAATAACCTAACACGGGCACTCTTCCTGTCCAAAGCTGATTATCCCTCTCAGCTTCCATTGGCTGCCTGTACCCCTTCATCTAGGAATAAGGTCTAGTAAGAATTCCCCTGTGTGCACTGGCATCTTAACTGGATGAGTCATACAAACTTCTTTGAACTAGTTTCCATGTAGTGTGTGATATAGCAGCCTGAACAAATAGTAAAGAAGTCTTTGATAATTATTTTCCTTATCAGTTCAATCTCTCATTTGTCCCCTGTGATGAAATTGGGGCATTTTAATACAAATTCTATTTATTTCTACTTCTTCCCAAGGAAGTCTTATAACTAAATAGCATTTCGGTTTTAAGAACCTAAAAAAGTGCTTACTGTTTTAATTTCATTTTAGCTAAAATTAGACAAAGTATTTACCCCTTAAACAAGGCTTTTATTAAAATTGTAACTATACTTATATGAGCATACTATTTTATACCTGTCCTTGTTTGCTTTCTGTTGTGATAAAACATTGGATGTAATCAGCCTCGGAAAGATAGGGTTCATTTGGATTATAGGTTATAGCCCAGAATCAAGAGAAGCCAGGTAGAAGCTCAAGGCAGAAGCTGAAGCAAAGACCACTGACAAGAGTTGCTGACTGACTGACTTCCAGGCACACATCAACTGTCGTTCTTATACAGCCCAGACCACCTTCCTGGGGATGCCCTTGTCTATGGTGGGCTAGTCACTTCTACGTTAATTAGCAAACAGGAAAATGCTCTCATTGATGTGACCACATGCCAATCTGATGGAAGCCATTTCTCAATTAAGGTTCATTCAAAGCTAAGTGTGACAATGTCTGAAGTTTTTGGTAAGATTAACTCTCTTATTTCATAAACTTTCAATGAGTTTATTCACAGGATTAGGCATCAGAAAGTTTAAATGGATAAGAGGAAAAGAATTCTTTATATGTCACTTTAGTACTGCCATGATTTTATTTACTTCAAAGACTGACAAGTATAAATATATTACAAACTCATCTAAGAAAAAACTGAAGGCGGTGTTAGGACAAATTGGAGATGTACATGGAAATTTTGTAATCAAATGTGTCTGGCTAAGTTCTGTTCATCTTTTTATATTCAACTTTTTATAATTATTCTAAAACTTCTCTCCAGTTATTGTTGGGTTTTAGAATATAGCTTGTTGGGTGGAATTCTTCTGGTTACTTTAAAACGCATTGAATATGACATCCTATTTCCACATGTCATATTCTAGGTGAAATTTTTCACTTGTTTTCAAATTGAAGTTGTCTATCCTTGTCAGATACATTCTCCCAGAAGACTGAAATCCATGGATGCCTTCAAACAAGATTTCCTTATGTGCTGAATGGCTCTCTGCTGCCAGCAAGCACACTCAAGGTTCATTTATCTTCTACCATCCAACATTCCATAGGGCTACTAGAACTTCTTGATATCCTTCTTCTTGTCATGGCATTACCTGCACTCTCTTGTCTCTGGCCCAATCCTGCTCTTTGTTCACTAGCCTCTCTTCCTTTTCTCCCTACATGATAGGATGCTTCACTTCTCAGACATGATATTTTTCCCGTCTCTACCACATTACTCAACCATCTCATCACTTTCTTCAGCCACAAATTCGGTGACTTTTAGTCCAAAGCCAGATTCTAACAACCTTTGAACTGTTTACGCCCACCAATCAGCTACATCCACTGAAGTGTCTGAAGATCTATTTAAAATGATCAATTACTTCATTGAACTTATTATTCAAATCATTGACTCATTCATGAATCTAAATTTAGCACATCCCATTCTATAACATTCACACTGTAGATTGGGCTTTATCATGACCGTGACTTTGCCTTTACAGGAAGCTAAAGTTTCATGGTTAAGAAACCAGTGTATTAAGAAAGTAGCTAAACTCTTAATGGAACTGAGTTGACACTCTGCAGCAATAGTTTGATTCTTACTCCATAATCACTCCTCTTTGTCTTCTCCATATCAGCTAATAGAATAATACCCTACATGAAATCTGTAGAAGAAAAATTGAAGGCATTTTTAACTCTCTCTCCCCAATGTGTGTGTGTGTGTGTGTGTGTGTGTGTGTGTGTGTGTGTGTGTGTGTGTGTATCAAGTGATTTCCTGTGCCTGAAGTGACTTATTTCAATGATAGCTCTCAGAGGCATCAAATACATTTCAGCTGGATCATGGCAATAGCCACTCCATTTATCCAAGCCTTCTACTCCTAACTCATGTAGACAATTTCTCTTCTCACTGCTGTCACCTTAATAATCCCAAATTTCCACTTTAAGCAATCATTCTTAATCATCCTTAATTGCCACTTTGACCAATTACTGCCCTACTCTTCAAATTCTGATGGCTTCTCTTTGAGCTATGAAATTCACTAAAATCCCTAGCCTCCATTTCTATCCACTTTTATTTCTTTCTAACCCCATGTAATAGCACTATAACTCTAGCTTCTAAAAGGCACTTCTCAAACCTGTGTACATCTGCCTGGTTTGTACATAGAACTCTGCCTGCTCCACCCTTCCTGAAGTTCCTGGTGCTGTAGGTCTAAGTAAGACTTGAGAACAGAATTTTCAATAAGTCCTCATAAAATATCCATCCTACTTTGAGGAAACTTTATTGTGAATACTACTGATTGGGTGTAATTTGTCACATGCTTTCCTTTAATATATTTTGTATTGTTCCGAATAAAGTTCTCTCTCTTCTTTATAGCTTTCAAGCTCCATCCCTCTTGAAATGCTTTCAGTGTGTAATTTATAGGCATGTCCCATTTTTTTTTCATCAAAACGAATCCTCTGCTGATATCTGATCATAGCTACATCCTTTTGTTCAGGTCTCTGCAATAGCTTCTTCTCATGTCTCCTTATTCTAGTTCATGTTTATAGACATGTGTTTCAAAATGTCCCTTTCCTACTCAATAAACACAGTGAAAATATCAATCACCATCCATTTGTTTAAATGAGGGAAGATATAATATAAATATATCATTCTACTAAGAAACTGATACTGGGGCCTACTGAAATAATAATCAATTGCTCCTTTTTGTTTATTTTATTTTTCTGGTTCATATTATCAACACAAGTCTAGTGTAAAAGGTCTGTTTTCCAACAATATCCAATTACTTAGTTTCCTATTTTTATTGATCAGGCATAAAAGCTTTAAAGTGTCAGTTTACATTGGGGAAAGCTCAGATCAAAACCACAATGGAGTATCACTAAAATGATAATCAAAAAGAGAAAATCGTAGAGAAACCATGACACTTATAAATAATTGGTGGGGATCTGAAATAGTGCAAGGGCTTTAGAAATCAATGTGACAATTTCTAAGAGATTATACATAAAGCTGTGAGCATCTCCACTCCTAGGTTTATACCTAGAGAAACTCGTGTTCCCAAAGTATTATTTTATTGATGTTCTGAACAACATTATCATGAACCCCCAAAGTTGAAAGCATTTCAAATGCCCATCTATGGATACATGACTAAATAAATTGTGGTGGCAAATAAATGTTCAACAATCAAAAAAAAAGAAAAAGAGAAAAGAAAAAAAGAGAAGGTCTTGGAGCTGGAAAGATGACTCAGCAGTAAAGAGCACATGGTGTTTCTGAAATTCAGTTCTCAAGTATCCACCATTTTGGATCCATTTACATCTACCTGTAACTCGACCTTCAATGGATCCATTGCCATCTGCTAGCTTCTGTGAGTATTTCATTTATATGCACACACTCTCACACATATACACACTTCCACGCATAATTAAAAATAAAATAAAATCTTTTGAAAAGGTGGGTTCTTGGTGTAAGTCATGGCCTGAATAAAACATGGAAATAAGAAGCTAGTTATTGAACACTATGTACATAATAAGGTGAGTTTATATACAAAATAACCAGAATAGACAAACCAACAGAGATAGAATATGAGTCAGTGTGTGCCTCAGTTTGAAAAAGTTTAGGAAAACTGAAGAAAGATAGTTTAGTAATTGTATTTGGAGCCATTCTGAGGGAAGATGAATATGTTCTTTCTCAATTCTGACCACATAACAAATCACTCAATTGTAGGCTTTCACTGGGTCAGTTGATACACAGTTTATAGCTCCCAAAAGATGCTAATTAAGAAGATAAACCAGGAATTACCTTATGACTCATGGGGCTCCTTCTGGCTAGGTTCTGGGAAGACTGAGTATCATGTCTGGGTTATTTGACATTCATACTGATCTTAGTGACTTAAGTCAGATATTTTTGAAGTAAACTAAATCACGTATTTTTTCTCAGCTCTCTAAATCAAAGATCCATTGACAAGAAAGAATCTTTTGAGATTTTCCTTTCTATAATCAAGTTCATAAAAGGCAATATGTAATGTTTAATTGCAGCTTTTGCATGTTACTGAGTATTTGGTTCTTTTAAAGACATCTAGTCATAATTAAGAAAAGGGAAACTTCATGTTAAAAATGTGTGAAAATGTGTTACATAAAATTCTTAGTCTTTAAGCTAGTTATGATGGCAGGTGCCTCTATTCCTAGCAATCAGAAGACAAAAACAGGTAGATCATCACAAATTCAAGGCCAGGCAGGACCACAAAGTAAGATTCTTTTTTCACTTAAAAAAAGAAAAACAACTTCTAGGCTTGAGCCAAGGATCCTAATGTACCTCATGGTCTCAGCATTTTTCAGTGGCTGATGCAGAGAGATTGCGAGCTCTAGGCTAGTCTGGGCTAAAGAGCATTATCCTATCAGAACTAGTAGGTTTTACAGAAAAAGAAAGGTGTTGTCTTAGTTTGTTTTCTTATTACTGTGATAAAATACCTTGACAAAGAAATTTACAGGAAAAAATGGTTTCTCTTAATTCACATGCAGTCATGGCAAAGAAGTATGGCAGGATCTTAAAGGTTCTGAAAACATTACATAGGGAGTCAAGCAGCAAAGAACAAGAATAGCACTGCTCAGCCCAATATCCATTTTACACAGTGCATGGTCCCCATCCAGGGAGTGGCTGTGCCCAAAGTAAAGATGGGTCTTTATATGCATTGATCTACTTGAGATAAACCCCATAGACATGCCCAGAGGCTGGCACACGGATGTATTCTACATTCTGTTAAGTTGACAATTAACACTAACCATCACAGCTATTGAAAATACCATTGAGACCTGAATATTGTGTTTAAAGAAAATAATACATTTATTTTCTAAGTATAGTTTCAAAAAGCTACTTTGGCATATATATATATATATATATATATATATATATATATATATATATGGAGATACACATATATATCTCCATGGTTCTCCAGCTTGGATAAACAGAACTTCTGTATTATCACAGTCAAAAATGATATCCTCACCCAGTATGATTTGTATGTAGCCTTTGAACTGAAAAATGATACGAACAAACAAGCACAAATTTTCTTAAAATGTTTGTTATCTCAACGATAAAGGTAGAAGACATTACTCAATCCAAAGAAAAGTTGGACTTGGGAAATCCTACAATAAGATTACCAGATGACAAGATTAATACAAGATTATCAGATGACAAAGTTTCATTTTAGAGCAATGAAAGAAAAACTGCTACTAGATAACACGGGATTCTTCTTCATTTTAGACTAAGTCAACTGCATAGCAAATAATTACATATAAGATAAAAGTTTTAAAAGATAAATTTTCTTAAAAATTATGCTTCAACAGGTCCAAGGAATACTCATCTCTAAAACTTGATGCATAAATTATAACAATGAAGAAAAAACGTTGAATATCACATTTTTTATTTTATACTTAAAAGACTAGAAATTCACAGAGCAATATTTTCATATGATTTGGTGGTATATAAATATATTTTCAATTAGTATTTATGGATTTTAATAGGTACACATGCTCAAAAATTTACAAATAGGCCAAGACTTTTTCTTATTTATTGTCTCCCTCTCCCCCCCGTGTGTGTGTGTGTGTGTGTGTGTGTGTGTGTGTGTGTGCGCGTGTGTGTGATTCTCTTGTATGTGTATCTGTGTACAGTGTTTATGCCTATAGAATGCAAAAGAAACTTTTGGACCCCCTGGACCTGAAGGCTTGAATGTTTGTGAGCCATCATGTAGCTGTCAGGATCTGAACCCAGGTTCTCTGCAAGAGCAACAGGTGCTCTTGACTACTGAGCTTTCTCTCCAGATCCTAGACTAAGAAATTTTTAAAGTAAATTTTAAGATAGGGATTAGCAAATGGAACTAGTTAAGAAAAGAAGTAACTTGTTTTCTTGGCATCTAATAATTGAAGTAGCCAGGTATTATGACATATATCTGTAATTCTAGCAGTCAGAAAAGGCACAGACAAGAAGATAAAAGCGCATGACCCAACTGGGCTATATGGAATAGTCTTATTAGGAGAAAATCTTTTCTATCACTTAGGATTCAAAACATTTTATATAAAATCTAGAATTTTCTCTAATCTTGAGAAATGAGACCTTCTGGATAGATGTTTGTGAAAGCACTTGGCTCAGTACGAGTGTGTAAGTCATTCCCTAGGACTGGACCTCTCAGGTGGAAACCACTTGGCTACATACATGTGTGGCTTATTCCCTGTGACTGTACATGTGACATTCAGTTCAATTTGTGTCTACTTTCTTTGCGGTATTCTGACTTGTTAGTTTCGCTACTATGGGATGCTTTTCTGGCAGATTTATGTTTGTAGGATAAGCTGCTTCTGAGCAAATACTGCAAGCCCTAAACCATAGTCCTTATAGCAATGAGGAACAAATCTGACCTGCATTTACCATATTGGTTTATCCTTCTGAGCCTCAGTTCAACCTAACTTCCAAGAAGTCTCTGGCATGTATGATTGGCAATTTATTTACATTCTAGCAAAAGAGAGAGAAGTTTGACCCTCTTTCCTTCATCTGCTTTGTGATATTAAGATATCAACATGCTTTGCAATCCTAGAAGCTATTTGTGCAAAAATGCAAAGTTTGTGCTAATGTGGAATCCTCCTTAAGTCCCAGGACTCACTGTCTCCTTCCTCTCTCCCATAGGGACCTGAATTCTAATAAATATGTCATTAAACCACTGATACTGAAAGAATCACTTTAGTTAAAATTACCACATCTGCTGTTTTCTCTTCCTCTGTGATCTTCCCCCTAGGAAATCTAGGTGTCAGTCTTAGAAAGGAAAAGGGTAAGAAGGGACTAGTTTTCTCAAGTAATTTTGCATGTTCACTCACTTGTTGACGTTACTTCACAGTGCCTCCCCCAACCTACCCCACCCTGCCCCTACATATAATCCATGATGCTTTGAGCCCAAACGTCAAAAGACTCATCATTTCAAACTTCTTTAAATGACACAGGAAAGTTTTGGGCTCTCTTGACTGAAACAGTCCAGGTCTTAATTATACCGAATGAGGACTTAGATCCATTTCTTCAGCTCTCTACTTTTCTCCTCTGGCCAATTTTCCTCACAGAAACAAAATAGCCACAGTAGTTCTCACCTTACATCTGTACCATCTCCTGATGCAGAAGTTAGTCTCTTCCGTTCTGCCTTACAGAGATTCCCAAACATTACTTCCATTGGGCCTTCTCAGTCCTCTGTCCACCCCTAAACCAGTCACTTTGGCTGAACAATGTCTTGCGCTTCGATAATTAACCCTATATGGAATTTTGGCAAGAGATGGAAGCTTGTGTTGATCGCTCTGTCCCAATTTGAAAGCTAATCACTAGGACTTGGTGGTCTGGCTGATGCTCTGCGCCCAGAAAAGGAATTCCCTTGCATAGTGAATAGGAATATGTGGAGGAAAGAACATTTCTCTTGCTGCTGTAATCTGGCTCTCCACATGCGAGTCTCACATTCCCCAGTGCTTTCTTCCATCCTAAAATTGCATTAGTGTATGTTTTATTACACACAGTTCCAACGTCCACGAACAATACTTTTGAATATGTAACAGTACTTTCCTATGCTAGTTTCACATTTAGTCTTTATTTGCAAAGTGTATTTTTGAAACACTGTTTTCGAGATGACACACTAGTCAGCTGCAGAACTAGAATTCAATCCCAATAATGTTCAGCTAAGCATTGATTCTACTGCACCAGAATACTTCCTTTTTTCCTGGGCTCTCTTTGAGTGTATACTAGATGAAGACTGTGCTATAATTGGGTTTCAGGTTCAGAAAATCAAAAGTGTTACAAGGATAATTGCCCCTATAAGTACCACTATGGCTTCTTTTTATTCTAAATTGCTTAATCTTTGTTTGGCCAAATATACTTTCAATTAGACCTCTTACCCATGAACACAAGCAATACAGCCTTGTTATGATCAAATCCCAGGGTTAAAGGTAAACACACCATTACAGTTAAGAAAGAAAACAGTTTCATTCTTTTATGCTCCTCTGAGAAGTCGGTGTACAGCAGATTAAAGGGAGTGATAGCTGGGCTGCATAGAAGCATAAGGCATTGATTAGAGTATTATTGCTGTTGAATGGTGAAAGCATATAATTACTCTTTGAAGTGTGCAGTGCACATTTCCAAGCCCATACATTTAAATTATAAACACAGAAGAGAAGGCATTGCTATGAAGTGATTTTTTTTTCATGTTTAAGCAGATAAGAATTCACCAGGACAGAGAAAGAAAAGCTTTCATTAAGAGTCACATAACCATCTTCAATGTAGAAACTATAGAAAAAGCAAAAATTGGGAGAAATTGGTGTGTCCACATTGGAGCCTACTGAACAAAACCTAACAGTGAAGACACACTCCCCAAGCTATTGAGATAATCATTCAGAAGAGGTCTGTTGTCTCTAGACAAATCCTTAGACGGACAAGGTTATGGTGAGGTAAAGCTATTCATCCTGAAAGTGGTCATAACCACCCACAATTGGCTTGATTACAACAACAACGGAAATGCTTTACAAAAGATGTCCAGAAAAGCAATAATGAAATCTCATGTGCACCAAAGATTCCTTAGCCAATCTGCTTCATGTCTAACTCTCCTATATATATAAAAAAAAATAACCATGATACTATATTGATCTTCAGTTTTTATGAGTTTTGTAATAGTTATGTTCTGTTCTAGAGCAACTAGACATTTTCCAACACTGGTTCAAAGATATGTAAATAGGCAGCACAAATAAGTTGTGCAGAGGCTGGAGAGGTGGCTAAGAACACTTGCTGCCCTTGCAGACAGTCATAGTTTGATTCCTAGAACTCATGTAAGGTAGCTTACAGTCACCTGTAACTTCAGCTCCATATGTACCCAATGCCTCTGATCTCCTCTGGAACCTATATTCACATTTGCAAACCCACACAATATACATCATTGAAAATAATAATGAAAGTAAATCTTTTTAAAATTAGTATAGAATTTATTGATTTGTTATTTTTAAAAGTTACTCATTTTTTCAAGTTTTTGAATCTAAAACATTTTAGTGCCCTGTAACATTTTCATCAGCTTTAGTTTTCTTACTTAAAAAGAAAACTTCAAAATACTTCAATACAATATCTATAGGTATTTACGAGATAAATATAACATAATAGCTGTGAAATCTAGCTGACTTTTCGCTTTCGAATTCTCCCTACCTCTGTGGCTCAGTTAGGATCCAAGGACAGAAAATGACCCTGGCTGACTCAGGCAGAAATAGAATATATTGAGAAAATGAAGAGCATCATAGCAAACTCAAGGAAGGCTACAAACTAGGAAGAAGTGGAAGGCAGGGCAACCAGAAGTGGATCAGTGCCTTAGCTAAGTCTCTCTTGCTATGATAAAACAATGCACAAAGCCACCTTTTGGAGGAAAAGGTTTGCATCATCTTATACTTTGAGTTAACAGTCAACCTCTGAGGGAAAGCAGAGCAGGAAGTCAAAGCAGGGACCTTGGAGGCAGGAACTGAAGCAGAAACCATGAAGGAATGTTACTTACTGGCTTGCTCCTCATGGCTTGCTGAGCCTGCTTTCTTTCTGTTTTTCTTTCCTTCTCCCTTTCTTTCTACTTTTTAATTTCTTTCTTTCTCTCTCTCTCTCTCTCTCTCTCTCTCTCTTTCTTTCTTTCTTTCTTTCTTTCCTCTTTCTGTCTTTCTTTCTGTCTGTCTGTCTTTGTTTCTTTTTTTAAGATTTATTTATTTCATTTATATGAGTATACTATAGCTGTCTTAGACACACCAGAAGAGGGCATCAGATCTCAATACAGATTGTTGTGAGCTCTCATGTGGTTGCTGGGAATTGAACTCAGGACCTCCAGAAGAACAGTCAGTGCTCTTAACAACTGAGCCATCTCTCCAACCCCGAGCCTGCTTTCTTATATTACCCCGGACCAACTGTGTAGGGGTGGCACTATCCACAGTGGGCTAGATCCTTCCCCATTAATCACAAAACTGTCCAACAGAATTACCTACAGGCAATCTGATAGAGGCACTGTCTTAACAGGGTTTCCTCTTCCTGGATAAACCTAACTTATGCCAAATTGAAAAAAAAATCCCGTCAGGATAGTGGGTCTCCCAGGTTCAAATGACAAAAGAGAAAGTCTCCAGCATGAGTTGGCCTCTGACAGAAGAGAGAAGTAGCTCTTGAGTGGCTGTCTGTATAAGCTGTGGGCAGTCGGGTACATGGGATGAGAAAATTCTGATTCTCCAAATGGGCTGACTGTTAAGTGGTCCTAAGAAGTAAATGCCCATGAACCTCTTCCTGTTTTACTTTATCTAACCTACTGCAGAATCTGTACTGTTGATTATTGTTTCATCCTGGCATTTGTCATTCAGTCATTGCTCAGGGGACAGAACTAATTCTAATCAGAGACTGCTTGCTAGGGATTGCTGAGACAGTCTGAGCAGTTACCTTAAAAGGAGCTAATGTTCTGCCATTAGTCGGCACACTCCTTTTAACATGAGGACATAATGGCTAGGGAACAGCGACTTGTACTGGCATTATGTCAAACAATAGGAACAAAACAGTACCTTGCGCTGTTCTATTAATAAATACCTTGCTGCAGAATGCATTATGTCAAATGAACTTCACGACATGTCGATTGCATGTCATTCTTTTGAGCATGAACTGTGGGGATGAACCTGCAGAGGTGTGCTCCCCTGCAATGCCAACCTAAGTAAATAGAAGTGGCTGTAACCAGATATCCAGCTATCTGTTCCCATCCAGTACCCCTGGGAACAAAGTACCTTAAGACAACAGGCTTCCAAATGGCTGTCATTTCAGAGTAGAAGCTCGTAGCTGCCTCTCATTTCTGCACAGTGGGTCAGAACTGCTACTGGCAATTTAAAATGTTTTTAAAACAGTGGGACAGCCTTCAAGTCAATCTATTCATCAATCAGCCTTCAGAATTTACATAGTATTCCCAGGAAAAACTGTCACGAGTTCTTTACAAAACAAAATAAACTCTGCGAAGGACAAGCTCAAATCTCAAAACTAGTCTAAGTACAAATCCTGCTAAAGAAAGCAGTCTACATACAGAGGTAGAAATTCCAAGACTATTCACATGCAACATAGTAGTCATTTATTTAATGGTCATTACAGAAAAGTGAGCAAAATGGTGCACCCTAAAATGATTACTGAATGGAAAAAAAAAAGGCCTCTCATTTGCTCTTTCCTTGCTATCTTTATTCTACAATATGTTCATTTTCTTATTATTGTTATTGTTTGTTCTGTGATACTTTTCCTGGGGAGACAAGAACAAGAACCTTCTCTTCCCAGGTAGGGCACTGAAAACTGGCCAAAGAAAGAATTCCACCAAGTTCAAATACTAGGGCTACCTAAAGTAGTACAAGTGAGGAATTACTTACAAAAGCATAGCTGACTCAAAAGTAGCCATATCAGCCATCCATCGAAACAGTCCTCTCCATCCTGAATGCCAACTTATGAAAGAGCTCCCTGGAGCTCTCTGTGTAACTTGCCAGTAGTTTAACTAGTCAGAGTCATATCTCTCCCTTATTGCTTTATAATCTTGGAGTGGGAGGGGGTTATGAATTTTGAAGGTTTCAGGAAACTTCTGAGACTTGTAAGTTGTTTACTTTCTGAGTCTTATAGAATCTTCCTCCAGAGTGGAAGGTTTTAATTCATAGGACATTTCTACACACTTCGTGTCATGTTTTCATTTTTAAATTTTTTAATTAATGTAATATTTTTACATATTTATGGACTACTTAATCCATGAACAGAATGTACAGTAATGATCTAAGAATATGTGACATTTCCATCTTTTCAAGCATGCATCATTTCTATGTGCTTTGTAGTTATTATCAATAAAAAGATTCATAAATCTTTATGGTCTAGAAGACCTATTGTGACATAGAACAGGATCCCATTCTTTTCCTTCATCATCTCTTCACTATTTCCTTTTCTTCCATTTTTCATTCTTTTATGGCCAGTAGTATAAGGAATCATGGCCATCTCTGCATCTCGAAGTACGCGTAAAATGGAACTTTCATTCTAAGCTAATAATTAGTATAAAAAATTGAAGGAAAATTGCCTTTGAAATCTGGTGGTTTAAATAAGAATGCCCCCCATAGACTCATAATTGAATGGTTGGTTTCCAGTTTGATCAAACTCTTTAGTAAGAACTAGGAGGTGTGCGCCTGTCCATGGAGGTGTGTCACTGGTGGGTGGGTTTTGAGGTTTAAAAGCCATGCTCAGACTCATTCTTTCTGTCCCCTGCTTGTTTATCAGATGTAAGCTCTCAACTACAACTTCAGTGTCATACCTGCATAACTGCCACCACATTCTCTTCCATGAAGGTCATAAACTTATCCTCTAGAACTGTAAGCAACCTCACAATTTCCTCCTATTGCCTTGCTCATAGTGTCTCTTCTCCATAATTCAATAGTAACTGGGACAAAGCTTTAACCAGTATCAATTTGGCCCATCATACCACCTCTTCTCCCCATGACTGTAACTCTCTTCTCTAGAGAATGACTTGCCATATAGAACTGAGCAACCAAGATGAATGGTTTACTAATTAGTGACAGAATGCTATGTGTGGTTTTCCTAAAATCATTAGTCCCTTTGCAAGTAGATTTACAGGTAGATGATGCAAGCCGATCCTGTTATGTAGAAGCAGGGTCAGCTCAGAGGCCAGATGAGCCTCTTTTTCCCCTAGTTACTTTGTTTGTCTATTTGTTTGTTTGTTTGTTTGAACATGATCTCATCACCCTGTTTCCCTCCCCTCTATGGTTACTTCTACATTACGTTAGCAAAGGTGAGTTATCACAGTAGGAAATCTGTGCTGCTATCTGGAATTATTATCAAAAGAACTTGGCCATCTTCTGAATCTGAGACTTTGCTGAAGAAGTGCTAAGGTAACATAAATGTAAAGGGGCCCTTCCTTTTCTCTTCAAGAGGATATTATCTGATTGAACTGAGAAGGTGATCACAGAGGAGATATGTAGATGATTGTATAAGATAAAGTCTTAGGAATGGCAAATCTGTGCAGCATTTATTGGATTTGTATAAATAATTCAGAGATTGCTGGTGATGTTGCAGAAATGTACATAGTGGAAATGGATTTCTTTTAAGAGGGGGCAGGATTTGAGTCAGAATATCTTAGACTCAAAAAGCACCTTTGCAGACATCTGGTAGGACTTCCCAAGTACTAGGGTGCAGAATAGTACAAGTCTGGGATAGGTTTCCTATTGATTACTGATGAAAACAGAGCTTGTTACCAGCCTGGTTTTGGACCATATTTCCCTATACTGTTTACATTTGTAATGAGATTGCTTTCTCTTTCCATTTTTCTTTTTCTCATTTTCTTCCTTCCTTCACCCATACCTTTGAACTGTCATAGAAAAGTAAAGTAGGTATACTCTTAGTTAATTTTTGGAGCTTGACTTGGTACAATGAAACTTGACCATTCAGTATTTGCTTCCTCTGTACTTTTTATATTCACTGGGCCATGAACTTGAGACAGGAGATCATCATGAACTCAGAGAGGAACTACACACTGAAATAGCTTCATTCTCTGACTTAATATTTGTCCTATCCAATGGCTGATATATTCAGTGAAATGAGAGAAAATAATTTTGTTGATTTATTTCTCTTACATTACTTTTGTGGGTTTTTTTTATACCAACACCTCTCCATGTTTTACATCTTTTATTTCTACTAAATATTGCTATGAAGAACTAAGTAGGGGCTATCATAGGTTCAAGCAAGCATTCAGACTCATGAACTCACCATGAGCCATCTGTAGCTTCAGTATACTGAATAGGTAGAGACTTGGGATGCACAGTTCCCAGGAGAGCAGTAGAAATTCTTTTGATGTGGGAATCTTTACAGAAGCCAGTATAACAGTGCAATTATGACAACTCTCTCAAGGAGATAGGTCACATGCAAGACCAGACCCACTCCACACAGATATAAGAGCACGCCTTGCCCTATAGAAGTCAGCATCACTTTTAAAGATGACCTTTCATCTCACTCAGGAAAGCCTAAGCATTGGCTTCTTATTAGATATACATTTCCTAGTTTAAATGTACCCATCCAGTGGATTCATTTTATTATTGGTAATGTTGCCTAGCAACAGCTGACATTACTGATATCAGGTAACCAGAAGGACAAAGTTTAAGACTTAACTAAAACATTAAACTCTTCTCCAAAAAGGAATGGGTTAAGTGAACTATTGCTTTCTAAGCACTTATGATGGCAGATAGAAGGGCACATACAGTCATCTTCAGCTACTGAGAAAGCTCTAACACAACACAGTTATATTAACTCCCTCAAGTAAGAACATGTAGACTCCAGGTTTATGTGAGTGCTAAGAAGAGAAAGACATTGAACACACCCTTCTTTCCTTCTTAAGATCTCTCCCTATGTTAGTCAGCATTCTATCTCTCTAACACATACTTGATATAATCAACTTATAAAAATGAAAAGTAAATTTGGAACACAGTGTAGGGGATTTGGGCCCATGGTCAGTTGGACCCTTTGCTCGGAGGCCTGTGATGATGGAGAATTTAATGACAAGGAACATGTGATTTTAAAAAAGCAATATCATTGTGGACAGAGAGCAAATGACAGAAAAGAAGAACTTAGCCTCCATCCCCTAAATTCCCTTGAAGGGCATACCCCCAGTGGCATAAAGATATCTCACTACAATCACCTACCCAAATTCCCATGATGAGGACCAGGGCTTTAGGAATGAGGGAGACATTCTCAAGCTGCACTATGGCACTTCTGAAGTATATCCATTTCTTAGCAACCTATTATTGACTCCCTTGACGCACATGTTCATCCTAGCACTTCATCACGGCACGTTGTTTCTTATCTTCTCTATACACTGTAGTACATGGTATGTAGAACTTATTTGTCTCATTTTTATAACAAAATACTTGACAAATGTATCTTATAATGGAATGGTTTTATTTGAGTTCACAGTTCAAATAGACAGCCTGTCATTGTGGGAAATGCATGCTGGCTAGAGCTCAAGGTAGCATCTGCAGTCAAGAATCAGAGAGCAGTGAACGCTTCTGTGTACCCTACTTTCTCCCTTTGGGTCTGTTCTGGACCCATCCTGCAGAATGGTGTTGCTTGTGTTTGAATGGATCTTCCTACTCTCTGGTTATCTCCTAGAAATTTCCTCATGGACATGTTACAGTGTCAGTCTTCTAAGTGATTGAGGATCCTATCAAGTGAAGACTGAATTTTAGAAGTCACATGCTAATTTTAAGACACTCTGTTTATTTGCATTTAATAACTTGCTTTGTGCAGCACTTCAAAAACATTCATTTGATAACAGTATCAATTAATGAAGCAAACAGTGTGCTCAAAGCCACAAGGCTTTGATATAAGACCCATTTTGTAGTTATATAATGAGACTTCTATGAACCAAAATAAAGGTTAAGGCTTAGGTAGTTTGCCCTCTTCAGGGGAAGCTTTGCTCTGGACCTATCACTTCAACTGCCCAAGGGTCTGAGGAAGGTCTGCAGGAAATCACCTTAACTACATTCTAAACAGTTGGGACTGCCATTTCAATGTCCTGTTAAATGCAGAGGTGATACAATTTGGCACTGGTGTGACATTCCTTTGGGACAGTTCAGCTGTGGTTCTCATTAGCATCTGTAGAGGTTAAACATGATAAATTTGGCTCAGAGAACAAGGACAGCTTCTTAATTTCCATAAAGCTCCCTTGACCCAACCTCAAATTTCAGCAAATCATAAATGGAAAAAGATTATTGTCCCTTGCTTTTGCATCAAAGGAGAGCAGGGATCTGAAAATGAAGACTCTATTTAAAAGGCCACATAGGAAAAGGAAATAAGTTTTCTTGAGAAAACTTTTTAAAGACAACCTAACTTTCTAAGCAAATTCATAGAAGAGAAAAATTGTGAAAAATCATTAAAGAAAAATTCTCTTCTTGCAGCCTCCTCAAGCTAGTTGATATCATAGCTGTCATGTCTTTGATGATATTCTTCTGCTAATAAAATTTTAAGTGGGTAGGAGAAATTGGCTTCCCAAATTGAGCACCAACCCTAGGTTTCTGCAGCCAGAATCCTGATGTGGTGCCCTGAAATATATAGTATAGCCAACAAGGGCCGTATGAGGCGTGAACAGCATGCCTGGGGATCTACTGTCTAGCCAGGATGCTGAGATGTATTGATTCTCACAGAATGAGATTGTTGTATGTGGTGGGCTTGAATTTCAAAATTCCAGGCTGATATCTCAGCTATCCATGCACAGTCAATTTTGTTTTAAAGTTAAGAAAAGTGGTAAAGATTTTTTTGAAGTTGGTATAGCATTTCTCACACTGTATTTGCTTATATTTATTTAGTATAGGAATAAAAAACAAGTAATAAAATGAGTGACCTTTTCAGTGGATTTTTATAATCATGGCTTCATCTAAACATAAATAAAAGTTTTAGAAAGCGTTTGTTCATGGTAAACATATATAAGCATTTTCATGGAATTCTTCACTAAACAACATAACTACCATTTCTATGATTTACATTGTGTTAGGTTTTAAAAGTAGTTCAGATGTTATTCAAATTTATAGGAGAATGTGGTATGGATTATGGGAAAATGTCAAAAATAAGGACATAAACATTTCTATAGTATCAGTAAAGGTAGAGAGGAAGAGAAGGTCCTAGAACAAATCAGTAGATACCAAAGTACTACCATGATATCTGGAGTTGGGTAAGTCTTAGAGCATTTGTTAATGTTGAAAGATGAAAATATCACATTTAGCCAGGAGATAGCTGAGAAGCCTTTGAAAACCATGCTGTTAAAAAAAATGGTCAGATCTTGTTCTAAAAATTATCTAAGTAAGTAAGCAAATAAAAAAAAACACATTTCCAATCTTCTACCAAAAATAAATAAGTAAATAAATGCCCCATGACTGTAATGATTTTATAGATCTGAAAAGAAACAAGAGGGTCTTTTCCTTAGTAATCACATTGGTTATCTTGGCTAACTGTCTTCATAAACATTTTTCTATATTGTTTTTCTAATCAAGCACATAGAAATTAAAAATTCAGGAAACAAAGAGCTCACCCAAGCTGCTGAAATCTTACTATTGGAGCCTGTCAGTGGGATTTGGCATTTCAATAGATTTCTTTGGGGGCAAGTAATTTTTTCCTTCTCCACAGAGAATATAAAGGAAGTAGAGGGCAACCCATGCTTTAAAAGATACTTTCATTTGGTGAAGGATTCAGATTCCTTCTGCCAAGAAATAAGAGGTGAATCAACTTGTAGTAAGTGAGGCATGCATTTTGCATATGGTGCTCTCTAAAGGACTCAAGTAAATATATTATCTTTTGTTCTTATGACAAAAAGGATGTGCTTGCTTCTTCATTCTTCCTACCTAAGTCAAGAGGGAGCATTTTGGTAGTTTATAGTGTCCAACGCTCAAGCATATAACACTTAAACTGTCAACTGAAAACATTTTATCTATTTGAATTAAATTGAGCAATCCTCTTGTTATTCAAAAATCTGAGTGTTTTTATCGTAAGTGTTTTGTATTGATACTGCTGGGACTCCAACGCTTCTTAGAGGCACAAATTCCTTTTGATCTTATTAGGAAACCATTCTATTTTCATTTAATTTCTATGTTTAGTGACTGGAGGGGGTATAAAAAACATTTTTTTTATAAAGAATCGAGTCAACAAAGCAAAAATGACTGAATTGTAAAGGCACAGAAGGGCCGATGCAAATCCCTATCTTATTTCAGTGCCACTCAGAGAATTGGGTGTTAGATTAGCATAGAAAACTGGTTCTTGCAAATGCATAAATCATGTTCCCTCTCTAACTGAAATACACAGTGCAACAGTTTGAACACTTGTGCATCCGTAAAAGCACATTCTTCTGATAAAGTTTAGTGACATAACTAGTTGGGACCAAAGAATATTTTAATTCTCAGTGAACAATATCTATCTATGCATCACTATTTATTTTAAGGCTTCCTTTGCAGCATAGCCAAAGATTAACAATAACATCTGAAGTAATGCTAATATTGGTGATAGTCATGTGTTGGTCCTTACCTTACCTTCTCTTCCCAAGTCTAAGGAGAAATGCATTGTTATTGTTATTCTGCATACACAGGAACTAAATGTTGGGAAAAGCTATTGTTCTTGTAGTCTGTCGCTTAGAGGTCAACAGTTAGAGCAGCATTTTTACTCAAAATCATATAAAGGTTATTGTGACATTATGGGGCAGTGGACCATGCCATCAGACAGAAAACCTGGTAACATTGAGTGGATTCAGGAACCCTAACAATTCTCATAATTGAGAACAATAGGCATTTAAATCTGCTCCCAACCAGGTTCTTGTCCTGGAACACATGACCATGACACCCCATGGAGAGGAATGTAACAATCAGTCACACACAGAGACAATACCTGAAGACCCTCCACATGCAGATGAGGCATCCCTAACATCTCAGACCAAGTCAATAGAAAGCATCTGCCTTTAGATCTTATCCACAAGGACTAAGGTGTGTGAGTTATTTCACCAAAGTTATTTCACTGTCTGAGAGTGCCAGCTTTATCAGGATGAAACACTCTAACGGAAGAGTATTCTCTCCAGAAGCTTTCGTAGCTGGAAGCTGCTTGAGCTTACTGCAGCCACTTCCTGCTTGGTTGTGCTGAACTTGGCTCCTAGCTGCCCAGATGCATTCCACCGCCTGCCACTGACCCTGGGGCAGCGGTGGCCTCAGAAGAGGTCAGACAGCCCACCTTGATCTGGCTCCTCCTCAGAGAGCTGATGCAGACTGGCATGACATATTCAACTTCTCTTGTCTATTGAGCCCAGTAATTTTCCTAGGCACAGGAAAGGGACAAAGTTGTCATGTGGAAACAGTTATTCTGCTATCCCATGAAACTTTTCATCTGAGCTGTCTTTACTGATGAAGTCTGTCAAAAGCCAAAGTCTATCACATACATTGATCTGTTCTAGTTCTGAGGAAGTGTCTTAGTATTTCTGAACCTAAATATTCCCTAAAACAAAGTCCACAAAGAAAGAACTGGTGACCCCTTGGGTTCTTTCCATTTGTGACACTGAAAAATGATCAGTTGGTTTCTGTCCCTGGGATATAAAGCTTATCAGTAGCTCATCTGTAAAGACTAAGATTTCTCTCCCTCTCATTGCATTGTTTTTCATTGCAATTGTTTACAGAATTACACTGTAGCTTAGGATAGCCTAGAACCTGCTGAATAGCTGGGGATGGTTTGAACTCAAGCTCTCAGTACTGAGATTTCAAGCATGTTTCCCTATGGTCACTCAGCACTCCACATGTTTATACATGCTTAATTCATTGTAAGGCCTAAGACAAGGCTGGGCACGGTAGGAAATAAGATCAGTAAAGAACTGCATTTGCTCAGAAGGCTGATCTTGAACAATATATTTAGGCGGGACTTTGCCTTCAGTTGCTTTCAGTTTCATTTCCTAATGCATCAAGATATGTATTCTCCTGGCATTTTTATAATGGAGTAATTTCTGTTGAACTTTTGAATACCAAGTACCTGCTGGCATGTGATCTTCTCTGTGTTTTACCTTACTCTTCTATTCGTAGGTTTGATGTGTTTTCTATTATTTAAGAGTCTTTCTAATGAAAGTAGATTAGTTTGAGCCCAAAAGAATTTCATAGGCTCCCTAACCCAATAGTTCTGAGATATAATTCACTCTAGGTGGTAGAGTCAGGATGCAGGCAAACCATCTATCCTTCTGCTGAGCTAGTTACAACCTCTGCTGAATGTGTGATTAATTGACTGATTGATCATTTGATTGACTGAAGTACTGGGGATTGAACCTAGGGTATTAGTTATGTTAAGCAAGTACTCATCTACTGAGCTATATAACCAGCACCTGGTCCCTTTTATTTTCCTTATTTTCTGACAAACTCTTGCTAAGTTAACTAGGCTAACCTCGATCACACTTCATAGACTAAGCCTGTACTGAATTTCTGATCCTATGGTGTCAGTCTCCTGAATAACTGGAATTACAGCTTCTACACCACCACTAGGTCTGGATGTATCATTGTTTTCAATGTATAAGCACATGGCTGTTCTTGATTCTTCTCTTCTTATAGAAAGGAACTCAGAAAGGCAACATGAGAATTCTCCTGTCTTCTTTGATTGGTTCTGAGCAGATCATCATATAGCTTCCACGAACTGATCAGTATAAAGGGTAACATGTGCTCTGTATTGATGGGCTGTAGTGACTCATACCTGAGCACCTTACTAATAGGCTCTAATCGAGAAGTACTCAGAATACTAGTTGTTAACGAATGGGTCCTCCACAGCAAAAGGGAGAGAGCCAAAGATAGCCAAGTGAATGATAGGGAGCATAATTAACACCTGAGTATTCTAGTGTTTGCAATATGAAGGATGAGTGCCATGTTTGAAAGGGCTACTTCTAGAACCCATGCATTCAGATAGCCAACTAAACTGTAGTATTTCAAAGAGAGAAAAACTTAGAAGAGTCCATTCTTCTTCTGGATTTCACTGATATAAAAGCTGATCACTGATTAATTGCTTTGATTTTATCTCAGAAATGTTTCAACTGTAATACTTTAATTGGCTTAAGTGTTTGAGATATTTTCATTTTTAGAACAAACTACCATTTGTTGTTCAGACTGCTCTAGAAGTCATTAGAAGCTCATCCTGGCTACAAAGTAAGTCATCCTCCTTTAGAGTTCTAAGATAACAAAGGACACAGACAAATATTTGGGGCTACATTGTCTTTGCCTGACAATATCATTTTTAAGTCTTTTTTTTAATGTTAAAACTTATAGAATGGACTAGAAGTAAGGTGTTGTATGTTCTTTCTATTGTCCCTTTGAAACCAACATTGGAAAATGTCACAGAGTTTGAATGTGTTTGCTCTAGTTCTGCAGGGTATTGGCTCCCTTGATCAGCTAGCTCTAAAGACCAGCAACCAGCTTCCTGCACACTTAGTCAGACAATTCCTTTTGATTTATTGTTTTCTGTGGTTGATTGAAGATCTGGCTTGAAAACTATTAAAACAGAGTTCAGAAGAAAAAAAGTAAAAACAGAAAAAAGAGAACAGTGAAAACTCTGTATCTGAAGGATACAGAATTAGAATAAAAGTAATTATCACTTGAAACCTCACTGTCAGTTTATACTGCCAGATTGTAGTCCAGTGATGAAACATATCAACCTGAGTTAGAGCTACAAAGTACAGGTGGTTGTGAGGGACAATGTGAGTGCTGGGAATTTGATCTGGGTCCTCTGTAAGAGCAACCAACATCCTTATTTTCTCTTCAGACAGCAAGCTACTTGGGGCCGAAAATCATAACACTCAAAGAAATGAACTGAAATTCTAGAGTGCATGGTCATAAGTATGGAAACTCACTCTGAGAATAAGGCTGAGCTCCATCTAGAAATAGACAGCATGGAACTGGCTGTATCTTAGCGTTATAGCAGACCCACATCCGAAGTCTGCCTCTGATCTGCCGAGATTCGATCAGTGTCTAGACATGTCAGCCAGCATAAGGCTGCTATACCATGATGAGTTATGAACAGAGGTAGAAGAAGCTCTCTTTAGCTAACAAGGTTTTGGATTGAGGGTCGTAATACTGAAGAAGCTTAAAGAAACAAGAAGGGACAGGGAGCTCTGCCCACAGAGTTTCAGTTGTATATGTATCTGATTTAGTTGACTCAAGACACTGATGCTCATGCTTGAGTTGTTTTATAAACAAAATGAAACTTTGGGAATTCTTTGGAAGAGGGGTAAGTGTGGGGAGCTGTGAGTTGTAGAGAAATAAAGGATTATTAGCATATTGTACTTTCCTCAGAAAATTACAACATCTCATGACTCACATGGTATTATAGGACCGTGCTGCTATATTATCAAATAATTGTGAGTCCTTAGCTCTTCCCTTGAACTTGGACAGACCCTTTTGATTAATTTGCACATAGAAATACAAAGAATTACTGTGGAAATATTTTTCTGATGATAGATTATCTTTTCAAAAAAAAAGCTTTGTTTTGGGATGCTCATTTGTGATACAACTGTAACAATATTCAAAAGGGCTCCTGGTGCATGGAGTAAAGTGGGTCTTACAGCTTCTAGGCATCTGTCTTCAGCTAATGCTGCATGAAATAAAAACATGATTTCACTAAGAAGGAAAAAGAAAGCAAGTTACAAAGTAAATCCAACTCAAAAAGAGAAAGGAGTATCACAAGAATCCTTTACACAAGTAAGACCCTTGTATTACGAAAATTGGTGTGCCCTAAAGCATGGCCAGAGTCTTGGCCCCATAGCAGGGTTCAGGATTAGAGGACCTGAGAGGCAAGCAGGCCAGATCTGGAAATAGAATGAGGGTTAATGCTGTCAGCAGCAATTCTGAGGCCAGTGCCACTGTGGGCCCTGCATCTGACAGGGATTGCCCTCAGGAATCAGTGAAAGTCAATGCAAATCCAGGTAGTTTCCTTGGCAACCAGAGTTAACCTGTGGGGTCTTTTGGGGCTTTGGGATTTTTTTTTTTTTTTTGAGAACTGAAATACAGACGTGAATAAGGCTGAGCTCCGGAGAGAAACTAACAAGGTGCTCCTAGTCAAAATCGTTTAAAAATCAAGAATATCTTCTGTGCTGGCTCGTGTTTTGTCATCTTGACACAAGCTAGAATCATGTGGGAAGAGAAAACTTCAACTGAGAAAAGAACTTCACCAGATTGGCCTGTGGGCAAATGTGGGAGATGTTTCCTTTCTTAATGGTTGATATGGGTGGTTGTCTTAGAGTTTTACTGCTGTGAACAGACACCATAACCAAGGCAAGTCTTATAAAGAACAACACTCAGTTGGTGCTGGCTTACAGGTTCAGAGGTTCAGTCCATTGTCATCAAGGTGGGAGCACAGGGACATCTAGGCAAGGATGGTGCAGACAGAACTGAGAGTTCTACATCTTCATCTGAAGGCTGCTAGTAGAAGACTGGCTTCCAGACAGCTAGGATGATGGTCTTAAAGCCCACATACTCACAGTGACACACTCAGCTCAACAGGGTCACACCTTCTAATAGTGCCATTCCCTGGACCAAGCATAAACAATCCATACGAATGGTGTATATCTAGTAGTCCTGGATGCAATAAGAAAGCAAGCTGAGCAAGCAATGAGGAGCAAGCCAGTAGGCAGCACTACTCCATGGTTTCAGCTTCAGTTTCTGATTTTAGGTTTTTCCTTGAGTTCCTTCCCTGACTTCTCACTGTGATGCACTAGTAACCTGGTAGTATAAGATGAAATAAACCCTTTCCTCCCCAAGTTGCGTTTGATCCTGGTATTTTATTACAGTGATAGACACTCAAATTAAGATATCCTCCCTAGCTCATTCTGTCTCACTTTGTGTGTTGTCATTTTTCACATTCTCTTCTTCTTTGCTCTTGCTAGCTACTGTGTTTAAACATTAGCGGACAGTATCTACAAATATATTAACTTGACATGTTCTGCCAGGTTGAAGAAAATTATCTATCTTATCTTATCTATCTATCTGTCTATCTATCTATCTACCATTTATCTATTTCTTCATACTGTAGCTCAAGTTAACCTGAAACTCATTATGTAGACTAAATTGGACTCAAAGTCAACAAGTCTCTGCATCTTAAATTCATTTTTCTCATACTTGTAAAATGATACTAAATAATTACAATGAGAAAGTTAGTGGAATTGCACTTATTAGTGAAATGGAACATCAAAAACTCCGTATTCGACAATTGCTTGGATTTTTCTAGGACAGACTCTTTCACAGTAATTGCCTAATATCATCAGAAAGCACAAGATATTGACATTGTAATTCATAGTAGTAGTAAATTTACAGTTATGAAGTAGCATCAGAAATAATTTTATGATTGAGGGTCAACACAACATGAGGAACTGTATTAAAGGGTTACAGCATTAAGAAGATTGAGAAGACTGTCCTAGGACTTGCCTTCTGAACCTGAGAATCTAATTCACAGTCTTCTCTCTTTACACTGGAGTTTCACTCACCAGAATTTTTACTCAAGGAGAAATCCCAGAGGAGGTCAATGGCCTGCAAACCTCCTTCATCATCCTCAATAGCCAGTACACTAATATGGCTCTGAGCCTAGTGGGCTACCCTGATACACAATTTTCTATTAGCCTTCCAAGCAGGCTTCCATAGCCAGAGGCTGATGGACATATCTAAGGCTTCTGTGTGTCTGATAGTATACACAGAGGGTGTAAAACAAATTTCTGAGTAATAGGTACTCTCAAGTCTGGTAATCAGTTGAGGGTCTCCAGCTATTAGCTATGTTTTCATGAGTTGTGTGTAACTTGTTTCTCTTCAAATACAATTTCTTCTATAAAATGTGACATTGTTGCAATATCTATTCTCCCTCCAATTTGAAATAAAGGGGGACTGACTTATTTTTCTATAAAGAATAATTCTAAATCCCAAGCTTGATATGTCTCATGGCCTTTGATTAACTGATAGTATCTTATGCCTTTCCTAACAGTTAGGGTAGAGTACTAAATGTACATTGACTTTCAGAAATTGAAGAAAACTAATAGATACACTTATCAGGCCTGAACTACATGTGTGTGTATGTCTCACAGTCTTCCTTCTGCTCTGCAGTGATGACAACTGGGAAATCGAACTGGAAAAAGCTTCTGTGAGGGTAGAACTGACCTTTAGTCCCACTTGTACCATTCTATGGCAGAAACAGAAACTCATTTAAGACAAGATTTCAAGAAATATGCTGCTTAAGGATGAGACAGCAAAGAAGATTTATGGAAGTCTTTTTATTGCTAACATAGTATGTGGATTTTTGGTTTTGGTTTTGGTTTGTTTTTGCTTTTTTTTTCACTTTCATTTCTTACTTTTGCATGTCCTTTTCTTTAATGTTTTCTCCTTCATGCATTAGATATTTGAGTTTCTATTTAATTCATTTTGGCAGTGTTTACCTTTGAAATATAAAAATTTGTTTACATTTAGCTAATTTTGGCATATGTCTATGATTTTATATCTACTTAACTCATGTGCTCTTGATCCTAATGCTTATTATATTTTCCATATCAATATTATTGATCTTCATGACTATCTCCTTGATAACCTAAAGTGGAAATGATATTGTTTAACTAATCTTCATAAGAAAATAAGTTGAGCAATTACTCATTTCAATATTTTTTAAACTATTTCAGATTCGTTAATATTTCTTAATCATTCATCAGTTGAATGAAACTGGTTCTGCTTCATTCAGTTTCACAGAAAAGCAATGGTTCACTGAGTATAAGATTGCCTTAAAGTTACCCTAATAAATATGGTATAGCGAAAGTACTTAATCAATGGTTGTTTTCTTAATATCAGAAGAAAAGAATGGCACATGCACAAGGGACCCTCCTACAGCCCCTGTGCAAATAACTTATTCACTTTATTTGCCTGGAGTTTAATTTGTGTTCATTTAGAGAGCTTGGGGCCATTAATGGCAATGGGTTAGACAATGACTTCATTGAGATTAAAAGAATTTTAAGTTTGCCATTCAATCTAACATGTAAATGTATGCAAGATAGCAAGTCTCTGCTATCAAGACTTATCAGTCCTGATTGAATGTTCAGACCTAGGAGTGAGCTACTTGGTCCTTTTTACACAGGACTATTTCTGCTCCCATTAGATCTGCTATATGTACACTTCCTGATTTCTTTCTGTGTCTCCTTGGAGACTCCTGGCAGTCAATTTGATGATATCTATTCTTGTGTGAATTTAGAGAAACTCTGCAACTGAGGTTAGAAGTTTTCATTTCTCTTGTTCCTTCTAGATTTGGCAATTGCATCTTTATCTAGTTTACAGTACACAAGTGTCAGCTTGCTTTCATTTCACACAGTGAGCCAGACAAATGTCTGAAGCATACACGTCATTTGATTCAAGATGACAAAGAAACTTCATTAGGCTCAATGTACTTCAAAAGACACTGTTTACATCATGGCGAAGATGTTGAAAGGGGTCAAATTCATTAAATTGGTGAAATCGTAAAAAGTCATTAGGAATAGGCAAAATGCTTGGGTGTATTCAAAAAGATAAAAATAAAAGGGTTGGCAAATAATGATAAGAGTTATAGTTGGACAATATATAGAACCTGGAAAGGTACAGTGAGTATGGGTATGACCATGGGAGAGTTGAATATTGAAAAATGTAGAAATTGAGAAATGGTAGTTATTAGACTCTGGAAGAAATGAGAGAGAATGAATAGATTAAGTCAAACCATCTCTATCCATCCCTAGTTCTGTGTGAGAAAAGTTATTTAGGATCTATTGTCTTTGAAGAAGCCTGAAGATTACACTAGAAAGAGTAAAGAGTGAGTTTGTTATAAGTTTGTTGATGCCTTATAGTAAATACCTAGACATTAGGTATTAAGAAATCCTGCAATAGATAAGGAACTTTCCTATGTATCAGCTTGTATGGAAGTCTGCCAGCCAGTTATCTTCTTATGAGTACCAACCTTCCTAGTGGGGATTTTGTCCATTCATCCTTAAGAAGCAATAAACAATCAAGAAACTATGATACACACACACACACACACACACACATACACACACACACACACACACACTACAAGAGAGAGACAGGAGGAGGGAGAGAGGAAGAGAAAGGGGAAATGGAGAGAGAAAAGGGTCTTTATTATTGCTTATAAGGAAAACCATAAGCCTATTATAAGGACAAAACCACGATTGTGTGTGTGACTGAGAAGGAAAGCTTGGTGAATAAGAATTACATCATACAAGTTAAAAATACATACCAATAATCCCAACAACTTGTGGGAATATGGCACGTGGATCCTGAACTCAAGGTCACTCTGGGATACAGAGTTAGACCTTGTCTCAAAACAAATAAAAACAACCCACAACATTCAAGATACTTTATAAATAATATTAAAATTAAAAAAATAAAAAGCTAACAAATACTTAACATTGTAAACAAAGAAAAAGCCTAATGTGATAGCTACTGTGAAATAGGATAATATCACAGATTTAAAAAAAAACCCAATAGCTTCAACAAATAGAATATATTTCTTTTTACAGACAGGGTTTTATGTTTCTCAGCCTGGCCTCAAACTCATCCTTTTTCCAAGAATGATCTGACCTCTTGATCTTTCTTACTCTGCTTCCCAAATCCGAAATTATAGGCATGTGCCACTATGCCCATGTACCAAAAATACTTTTAAAAAAGAACATTTTTATGTTTTCCCCAGACCCTACCAGCATTGTTGAAAGCTATAACAATGCCATTAATATACAAATGAATGCTTATTTTAAGTGTAGAATTTTGTGCTCTGAAAACTGGACAGAGAGAGGGGGGAGGGAGAGGTAGTCTCTAAAAAGGATATATTCACGTCTTTATTCGTAAATGCTGTACTTGAGATTTTGTTAAATAAAGGACACTAGGATTATAATCAAGTCAAAGATCTTAAAATGAAATTATCATCTGTTTTCTGAGGAATCTAATAATATGAAATAGACCCATGATAGAGCTAGATAGGAATGAGCCAGACTATAAAGTCAGAGATTCCCTGAAGTCACCATAAGCTGGAAGGGGAAAAGCAAGGCTCTCTGGCATCCTGCTGAAGGGAGCCCAGGACAACTACCATTTGACTACAGAACTTCCGGCCTAACCTAAGAGACATTAGATGTTTTAACTCATCAATTCATAGTGAATATGACCACATAGAGTAAATCACTGAAGCATTGTTGTCATAGTCATTATCGTTATTTTCATTATCATTATAATCATTACATCATCCCAAATAGAGTCATTTCATGGAAACTCAGAATGACAATAAAAACAAAGTAAGAAACAAAAGAGTAAATCGGGAGGTGAAGAACTCTAAGAGAAATGTATCCATGTACTTGACCCTATCCAAGAGATGATGAAAAAATATTAGAATGTAGTAGAGAGAGTTGATGTAAGAAAATTTTATAAAGGAGACATGGTGGTTTAAATAAAAATGGCCACCTTAGGTCCATAGGGAATGGCATTATTAGGAGGTGTGGTTTGGATGAAGTAGAAGTGACTTTGTTTGGAGGAGCTATGCCACTAATGGGTAGGCTTTGATGTTTCAGATGTACAAGTCACATATTAACTTTCTGCTGCCTGCTGATCCAAATGTAGAACTCTAAACCCCTTCCCCAACACCAGGTCTGCCTGCATACCACCATGCTTCCCACCATGCTGATAATAGGCTAAACCTCTGGACTGTAAGCCATCCCCCAATTAGATGGTTTCTTTTTAAGAGTTGCCATGGTCACGGTGTCTCTTCACAGCAATAGAAACCCCAACAAAGACAGGAGAATAAGCATAAAACAAGAAAGGACAATTTGTAAAAGAAATGAAATGCAGTCATAATATACCACTTGGCCATTCAGCAAATATTTATAATACCTTAATAATGTAATAGCTGCCTATTGACTTATAATTATTAAATTCAAGGAAGGTAGGGTAGAATGGAAGGAAGGGAAGAAGGTAGAAAGAAATGATAGACATAATTTTATGGAAAATAGAAAATCAAAAGTAATCTGGAGTAAAGAGAATCTGTAGTTAAATAAAGGGGAGAATAGATGGCTTAAAGTTGTAAGTGCTACACCAGAATAACAGTAGCAACATAATTCTATCATAGAAAAGATAGATAACTAAATTATTAAGCTCTTATGTGTAATGTAGGTAAATAATAGATACTGTCTAAGGCTAGTGTTAACCAAGGAATAGTTAAATAGATGTATATTTGGCAATACAACAAATTAACCAATAATGGGAAAATAGAAATAACAAGATAAAAACTGTAATAGCAATTATAGAGAATAGCAAGAGTAGACTAAAGACTATTTCTTTTCATTTTACTTTTTTTGACAGTTTTTCACATGCTTAACAATTTTACAAAATGGTTTTGAGCTCCTACTTAGGATGTAAGAAGCAGAAAAGAATATCTTTCCACATTTAGAAAAAGCAAAACACTACATAATATGTCTCATCACAACTTCCTTTGAGCCCACAGACAGCTGTAACAGATATAAATTTTAAAGAGACACTGGTATATTCAAAATTGGATGGAATCCGAGTCCTTAGATGTGGCAGATGTGGGAGGCCAAATCAGCTACTAAGTCAGGAAAGTTTGACTGTTGGCCCAGGATTCACAGGAGAATCCAAACACTGCTTACGTGAATGTCCCAAAATGCTCATAGAAGATGTGAAATCTCAGATCCAAAGTAAGTCTTCTCCCTGTGACTAGGGAAAGGTTTCAGGGGAAACAAGAGGCTCCCTGGGGTCCTTCACCCCTGTCAGCGCATGGAATAAAGTTCTTAAGTCACTGAGGAAAAAGTCACAAACCTTGACTCCCTCCACCCACACATGAAGGTACAGCGATTCACAATAATCTAAGCTGATATTCTTAAATGACCTGAACAAGAGAAAAAAAAAAACCATGATCTCAATAAGAACTCCCAGTGTCTATGGACCAGAGATAGTGTCTGCTACAACTTTGGCTGACACGGAAGAATATGTAGACCTTCCTCCTGCTTCCACAATCTGAGCTGCAAGTGACTACGATCATCCATGGTTACAGCAAGATTAGAGAGCATAGAGGAGCAGAGATGAAGGCCTTCTCTGACAGCAGGTGCATGGGCACACCTCACACAGTGTGGGGAACACATACTGAAAAACCTTTTGGTACTCACATTTCCCTGACCACAAGGCTAATCAAGAGTTTAACAGCTGTCATTAGTCACTGGTGTCTGGAAACTTAAAGGCAAGACTTTGTTATATCTCCTCTCAAATTTCTGTCACTTGCTCTCAGACTCTCTAGCAGCTACATAGAGGAAGCGGGGTAGGCAAGGTGGTGGTTTGTCTGGTTAAGGCAACTGAAATGTGAAGAAGATGAATTTTTTTGTCTAGTAGGTAGCATTTGGATGGTAGATTGCCAGAAGCCAGGACCCTTACCCTCACCCCCTACCTTTCCCCACCTGCATAACGTCCCCTGCAGCCTGGCAACCACAAGATCCTGCTTGGAAAGCAATGTATAGCAGGGAGACCATAATTCAAAGCAGTGTACCATATCTTCTGAAAAATAGCAGGTAGATCATAATTCAAGGCAGTGTACCGTATAGACCATGACATGTTTCAAGGCACAGGCCAAGAAGATTCTGTACTTTTCCACCACCTGGCCCCTCTTTACCCCCTCCCCTTGTAAAACATGCTATAAAAAAGCATTTCATGTTCAAATACATGACTCTTGACAAGCAAATGTTTGCTTGAGTCCTTTCCCTCTCTCGCCCGTTCTTCTTTCAGGTTGTGGTCCTCCTCGCCCCCCCCCCCCCGCGCCCGAATAACTAGGACCTGCTGGTCGGGTCAGTAGATTACCTCAGTAGCAAGATCACATATCGGGACTGCTCTGCATCCTGCATCATGTTCAAATGTTCAAATTTCTTGTAGGCACATGAAATTGTTTTAGGTTATTAAGGACTAACTCTGTGTTCTCTGTAATGGCAGTATATGTTCTAGCATTGTTTCTCTATATAATTGTATTTTCCAGGAATGTAACCATGGTAGAATTGAAGGGACTTTCTGCTTGCTCAAATCTCACTAACAGTTGTTTATCATATTTAAAGTCATACTGCTCACGACATAGGTCCCCTGCCTTTTGAACTACTAATATAAAACATGTGGACTGATCTTTTTAGTAGCTCTACATGGTAGCACCATGTATCTGTTCCCATAGAGTTTCACTGCCTTCCAATATACTAGATTCTACAACTATAATTCAAAATACATAATTATCATAAAATACTTTTTGTTTGTCCTTTTTGTTATATCTAGGAACAGACATTGAACTTTTAGCCTTCTGTGCACAGAAAGGTTATGGTATCTGTAAATGAAAACGTCTGAGGTAGTATAGCTGAATTCTGCCTCCATGTGCCTGTCAGCATTTATCACTTGTCTTTTTTTTTGAAAATACCAAATGGGGAATATAAATTAATATCACCATTATACAAAACAGAATGAAGTACCTTGGAGAATTAAGGAAGCATAACTATCATATGATTCAGTTGTCTTGTACTGGACATATATCAAAATGAAATAAAATCAGTATGTAAAAAGACAACTTCAGTTCAGTAGTTACCGAACCCTCCTCACAACTGCCAACCAATGGAAATGCCTTCATTATTGACAGATAGATTGATGGATGGATGGATGAATGTTGAGTGACATAAGCCAGGCATGTAATACCATATAGGTGCCGCGTGATCTCAATCATATGTAGAATCTAAAACACTGACTTCATAGAAGTTTAGAGGACAATGAAGATTGTCAGAGACTGGAGGGAGAGGGGATGGGTAGAGTTGTTCAATGGTCACTGTTATGATGAGATAAGGGTAAGAAATGCAAATGTACTCTTAAACAACAGTGTAGCTATAGGTGACAATACTATATTGTATATTTTTATTTAAAAAAAAGCACTTAGGAAAAGAAGTCCTGTTAGAATCTTAAAATTTGGTTTAAAAAGAATTAAAATATCATTAGGGCCAATGAGATAGAATAGAAGCAGATGCTGCCAAGTCTGATGACATATGCAATCATACAAATGTATGTTCTCTCCCTCTCTCTGTCTCTCTTTCTCACACACACACACACTACACGCCACATACCACAAGACAGTTTGTGAGTTGTTCTTGACAACATTCCTTTGAACAAAAACATGTAACGATTACATAAAATTTTCAAATTATATTAAGATAGAATATTTGCCTTTTATCTTAGTTACTGTCCTGTTGCTGTGAAGAGATATCATGACCAAGGCAACTCATACAGAAGAAAACATTTAACAGGGGGTTTGCATACACTTTCAAAGGTTAAATCCATAGCATTAGGGAAGGGAGCATGGCAGCAGGCAGGAGCTGGAAAAGTAGCTGAGAGTTACATCCTGATCCATAGGCCGAGAGAGAAGGGGGAGCAATACTAGGCCTGGCTTGAGCTTTTGAACCCCCAAAGCCTATCCCCAGTGACACTTCTCCTCCAACAAGGCACATCTCCTAATCCTTCTAATCTTATCAAGGAGTTCCACTCCGTGCTGACTACCCGTTCAAGTATATGAGCCTATGTGGGCCCGTTCTTATTCAAGCCACTGTACCTTTCATGTTTATCATTAAGCTGACCAAAGCCTTTTAAAGGTGATTTCATTTGACTGCCTCTTGCTTATTACTATATTTAGTTTGCAAAGAATTTAGTCAATTCTAAGTATGAACTAAGCCCATTGATAAATCCTTCCATGCCATCACAATCATAGGTGGAGTTAGATGGCTGTGTTAAGTTGCCTTGATGTAATGTGAGCATTGGATACCTAGTCACTTTTTTAAAAGATCAAAGGAGTGCTTGGTTCTGGTTTGTTGTTGTTGTTGTTGTTGTTGTTGTCGTTATCACTGTTGTTATTGTTTTACTTTCCACCTGTGATGATTTATATTTATTTTCAACAGGATCCTGAGTTGCCTTGAGAACAAATCTCTGGACATGTCAATGAGAGATTTTCTGGATTATATTCATTGAGACAGGAAGCCCAAACTATGTGTGGACAGCCTCGTTCCATGGGTTAGTGTTCTAGAATGCATAAGAAATGGAAAATAAGCTAAGTACAAGAGTTTGTTATTCTCTACTTCCTAATGTTGGACATAATGTGGTCAGTGTCCTAATCTTTCTAGTGCTATCTATGCCTTTCTTGCCATGGTGAATGTATCCCCTCACACTGTGAGCCAAAACAAACCCTCTAGGCTTTACATTGCTTTGGGTCTGTATTTCATCACAGCCTTTGGGAAAGGAACTAATACAGCCTACATATCTATTTTGTCCTCTACCCCAGGAATCTTCAGTGTACATTAGTATTGAAATCTTTTTCTAACATCTGTCCTTTTTTTTTTTTCATAGTGTCTTCGCATCTCAGCTTTTATCAGGCCCTAAACCCATAGTCTTCCTATAGTGAGACTGACTACAGGCTCTAGACTTACCCCTTTGTGTTGTCCCTAACTTTCACTTTGACCTTGAGTCCCTTCTGCCCAAGAGTAGTTAAGAAAAGGAGCCTTCTCCTGAACAGAAATCTCCCCTTAGTGGGCTGAAAGCAACAATTTCACAAGGCACCAGAAAGGCATCAAACATTTTATAAAGGACTCATCATTTACAGTTAAAAAGACTAGGAAAAGTCTGTTGATATCTCTGCTTTTACTAAAGGGAAACAGAGTAGCACTGGAACTTGGGGAGAAAGGAGATCAAGGTGAGGAACTTGGAGGAGGAGAGGTAGGAGAAGCTACATTTGGGATGCATAGTATATAAGAAGAACAAATAATTTTTTTCAAATAAAAAAGAAAGAAGGGAAAACTATTCTTAAATTTCAGTGCAGTTTGTCTACTCTGATTAAAATAGAACCGGAAGGAACTCATTTTGCAAAGGTGTGTCAAATGTGGACTAAGGAGTTTATAGAAGGGATTTTTTTTTCTAAGTTTCCCATAATTTGAGCTGTTAAAGTCTGACCAAGAAAATGATTTGGGTCATTAAGATTCGCTCAGTGAAAAATGTCAGCCTCCATTTTTTCCTATTGAAAATACAAATATATTCTTTTCATAAAATTTTATTTTATTTTTTTGCATAGCTGCTGACATTGAACATAATGATTGCACTCAACACGTATTTAAAATTTGTCATTGAAATTTCACTAACAAAGACTTGGAAATATTTAAGAGAATAAAGCGGCAGGGAACAGAAGAAATGGGCTGTCAGTAATGTGGGCTGTTTAGCTCCTATGAGGCCAATTTGAAAATAATAGAGAAATAATAGACAAAATAATAATAATAGTAATAATAATGAAAATTATAATAATGAAGTAACTATCATTTATTGGACTTTGCTAGGCTGCCAACTACACTAAGAATCTCATCCTTCTTCATTTACAAGCATTTACTGAGCACCACCCCATATGCAGGGCACTGAAATACATCAGTGGAAAAAAACCTGACATTTTCTGACTTTGCAGATTTTAGAGTTGATTCAAAATCAAAATGGTGGAGGGCCTGCTATCTGTGAAAGATGAAGATACTGACACTTAACAATCATCATGTATTTTTCAAGGTCATACAGCTTATTAGTAATGGAGCCAAGGTTAGAAGCAATGTCTACCTGGCTTAATTACATGTCTATCCAGCTATACTTAATTTGTGGATGATGTTTACCCACTGGGCTTTGGGAGTCTAGGGGAAGGGTGCCTACTGTACACAACACCCAGTTCTGTTCCATGAACCCCTTCTCAGTCCCATTAAGTGAATATAAAACAGTATCCTCAATTCCAACCTCAGCATCTACATGAGAAGGAAGGTCACTTTCTGCTTATTTGCTCTCCCACTGTTCTGGATTAGTCCATATGAGAATGCAGAGTGTAAAGAATGAGAGTGTTCCTTTTATCTTAAAGTGAAGATCTCATGACCATGGGGGAGAAGCTAACGAAGAGCAGAAAAAAAAATATTGAGGGAAAAGGGGACAAATGAAGTATGTAGAAGCTGCCAATCACATTTCCCTTTGAACAGTTCTGTTATTCATTTGAACTAAAGCCACATCATATAGGGGAAAAAAAGAATGCTATTTATCACAGAACTGTGCAACAGCAAATTTTACAAACAGCTTCAAAGTGTGGCTGAATCATCTTGTCTTAAAAACTGGGGACATCTTATATCGAAATCCTGACCCTCTACTCCAAACCACCTGTGCTGTCCAACAGGAAATGAAATGTTGTACCTTACTAGATTTGTATAGATTTTTTTTTCCAGGAGTGACAATAAAAACAGAAATGATTTCTCAAAACTTTGCCTAGCCCAAGGGGAAAAAAAGCATGCCCTCATGTCCTTTTTTTATTTTCCAAAAGCAATGTAAATAATCGTTCAGTTTTTAATTTGAGTCCTACTTCTGATAGATAAAACTCCACAAGAATTAGAAAACAAATACATTATTTCTAATTTTTAAGTATCACTTATTGAAGAACCATAATCACAATGTTCACCTCTCTGTGGCTTCACTGGGCAGACATTATTAATAAACTGAAGGTCTCCTTGCAAGAATCTCCCTGAGGTTTCAGGGCATATATACCCAGCTCTCCTATGTGGTACTATTCTGGTCGAGTTTTTGTCAGCTTGATACAAGCTAGAGTTATCTGGGAAGAAGAGCCTTAATTTAGAAAATGTTTCCATAAATTGGCTTGTAGACAAGACTTGATTAATGATTGATATGAGAGGGCCCATCACACTGGGGTGGTGCCACCTCTAGGCAGATCATCCTGGGATGAATAAGACAGCAGCTTGAGCATGCCATGAGAAGTACAACAGTACACAGCGATCTTCTGTGGCTACTGCTTCAGCTCCTGCATCCAGATTCCTGCCTTGAGTTTCTTCCCTGACTTCCCTCAGTGATAGCGTATAACCTGAGAATTGTAAAAAAAAGTAAAGAAGTAAGTAAATAAGTTAATAAACCCTCCCCTCGACAAGGGGCTCCTGTCCATGATCTTTACCAAATCGCTAGAAACTCTACCTAAGACAGGTGCCCAGTGCTTGTGAGTTAGTACTGTCCACATAAAACCTGAGGGACCAACCCCTGGGCAGACATAGATATCTGTTCATAAAAGAGATGCATAGCCAGATGTTACTTAGGATGACCCACCAGGTAAATAATGAGATAAACTGAGTCACTTCTGGATTATAAACATGTGTCCCTTTCTAGAATTTTAGCACAAAGATAAATTTGGCATTGACAGCACTGCACATGTTGCTGAATGGTCAGTGCTACCTACTGTTAAATTTTCTTGTAAAATTAGAAGCAAAGTAAAACTGGCCTTCCACTGCTAAGATAAAGTAGACAATTACTGAGAAGGATAGACGATCTCTTCTAGTTCATTTCCGTCTTCCTGTTTTGGCCTGAGGAGACTGATAGATCACAGAGAAACTCTATGTAGTAGATTAAAGTCAGATCTGGGGAAGGCTTTGAATTCTTCTGTCTCCCAGCTGCATAAACTTGAGCACATCACTTCATACTTCTGAAACTAGGCTTTCTGTCTGCTACCTACCTCATGAACTTGCTGTAGAGCAAAAATAAAATAAAAAGCCTCAAATCTCAAAGCTGCCCCCTTCTCTCTCTCTCTCTCT